>NC_090738.1:29155688-29158188 GCF_036898095.1 Palaemon carinicauda | reverse complement strand
TGTAGCTTTTGTAATGGATGGACTAAAAAGTCTTTGAGACATCCAAAATCCCTGTAACTCTCTCTCTCTCTCTCTCTCTCTCTCTCTCTCTCTCTCTCTCTCTCTCTCTGACCATAATATTTGCACTGGATTCTCTTTAAAAAAAAAAAAAAACTCTATGGAGTAGTTGTAGAAATTGAATTTATAGAAGAGTTGGAAGACCTAGGCCCATATGGCTGAGGACTATGAAGCGTGAAGTGGGAGATGATGAATGGAGAAGTAATGATTTAAAAGCTCAAGATAGAGACAACTGGCGAAATCTAACCGAGGCCCTGTGCGTCAATAGCCGTAGGTGAAGATGATGATATATTATATCAACATATAAAGAGAGAGAGAGAGAGAGAGAGAGAGAGAGAGAGAGAGAGAGAGTTATCTACATTGACATTTGAAAATTGATAGAAAAGAATTTACATTTAGCCTCGGTAATAACCAGTCAATAGACGATTAAGATATCCAGAAACATGTGTAAGTTTCATTTCAATCTAATATCAAATTTATGTCTTTTTAATTTCAGCAGCCATGTTTTGAAGAAAATTTTGTTTCTTTTAATCAAAAAATAGTAAAAACAACTTCGGTCCAATCAAAAACCAACATGAAACCAGAAGTATGGAAATTGGTTATGTTGGTTTTATGTTGAGTATAATTTATTATTCATATCTATTTAGTTCTTTTTCTCATATTTGCTTATGCTGTTCTATGACTGATTGATTGATTTTGCTGTTCTATGAAAGGAAGTTTATCATAATGGCGGTTTCCTTAACCTTTTCTAGCGAGTGTCCATACTTCTCAAAACAACAACAACAACAAAAAAACAACAATAATAATATTAACTGGAGGGACACTCAATAGAGGGCAGACCTCCCCCGCGCCAGCTTATTACTCGACCTTTTTTTTTATCGTGACCTTGACCTTTGACCTTACAAAATTTAATACTTTCCAGCGTTTTACATAAAAGTTAATTCCTGCAAGTTTCATTGTTATACGATTAAAATTGTGGCCAAAAGTTGTTCACAAACAATCACACACACACAAACAGCTGGTAAAACATAACCTCCTTCCGACTTCGTTGGCGAGGGGTAATAATAATAATAATAATAATAATAATAATAATAATAATAATAATAATATTTTGCTTACCATAGTAACGTCACCCATTCACATAATTTAATTAACCTCTTATCCCTACAGTATTGCCTTTAACCTTTTCAATATTTAACCAAACAAAAGCATGATATATCCACGCCAGATGAAATTCTAACCCGAATATAGAAAATATACCGGACAGGCCCCTTGACAAAAACATATTCTCAGCTCTCCCCTCGGCTCTCATCCCCAATGAACGCTCTCTCTCTCTCTCTCTCTCTCTCTCTCTCTCTCTCTCTCCAATGTTGTTGCTGCTGCATTTGTCTCGCTTTAAGTTCCAAGTAAATTGAATAGATACATGTTATAATAAGCACTAAGCCCGCTCTCTCTCTCTCTCTCTCTCTCTCTCTCTCTCTCTCTCTCTCACATCCCAAGCGAAGTCCCCTTTCCCCCTCAAATAAAAAAACCCTGAAAATTAAATCTCATACCATTTATCATCTCCCGAATGGGACGTCATATGAAAGATCAATGACCAAATTGAAATTAATACTAATTGTTGATTAAGCTTTTAAACCTTGTGATTCGCAGTAAATCATTATTGAAAATACCAACATTTCATTCTTGACAGGGACTCTCTATTTGCAAGCTATTTTGTTGTTGTTGGTGTTGTTTTTTTGTTTCCTACCTGGTGATGGCAATGATTTTGTTGTTGTTGTAACTGTTGGTGGTAATAGATATGATTGTGATAATTTCGAACGAATTGTTTATTGCTGATAATAAAAATAAGAATTTAATTTATTTTATTGTTATTTACTTCTAATATATCTCGCTCGTATTGTTGTTTCCTTTATGATTAGCTGTGAATGTTGTTTGTACCAGAAACGAACTTTTCGAAATTAGTCTGACAGCTTGAGAAGTAACACCAAACTTTCAAACAATTATATGCAAAATAATCATTGTTCTGATGTTCCTAAAATGGTAAATTCTATTGAATTACCTCTCTCTCTCTCTCTCTCTCCTCCTCTCTCTCTCTCTCTCTCTCCTTATATGAATAAATATAAATACAACACCAACAAATATAGCCGCTTCTAGTCCACTGCAAGACAAAGGCCCTCAGACATGTCCCTTAGGGGTTTGGCCATTTCATCATCACGTTAGCCATTGCGGATTGGTGATGTTGGGAGACTTTAGTCCGATCGATCACAGGAAACCAGCCTAGTACTGCTGGCCCTGACTACAAAAACTTTGCTGATCGTGGCAATTTACAAACCCTATCACTATGTTAAGGTAGCCCCCTCAGAAAGGGGGATATATATATATATATATATATCTATATCTATATATATACATATATATGTATATATGTATATATCTATAT
>NC_090738.1:29140688-29148188 GCF_036898095.1 Palaemon carinicauda | reverse complement strand
ATAACCAGTTGATATTCATTGGAAAGCTCTCATCAAGACCTTTCCAATGAGTACCAACTTCCTATGATATGGGTAATTTTAAAAGATTTTTCCCTTTTTCAAATGCTGACTCAGTCACCGATGGCAGTGAAAGGGTTAATGTTAACAAATATCATCGGGCGTATATATATATATATATATATATGTATATATATATAATATATATACATATGTATATATATAATATATATACATATGTATATATATAATATATATTCATATATATATTATATACAGTATATATATATGTGTGTATATTGTATATTGTATATACAGAAAGATAAATACGCATTGGTGCAAACACACACGTACAGTATGTATGTATGGGAGGAACGTAGAGAGTAGAGGTCCCCTTTTTGTTTTGTTTCATTTGTTGATGTCAGCTACCCCCCAAAATTGGGGGAAGTGCCTTGGTATATGTAATTTATGATGAATATATATATATATATATATATATTATCCCAAAGGGTCCAATCAACATAACCGGTTGGCTGGCCAGCCAGCTCTCCGGACGGGCCTCCAAATATGAGAATGAGCGGCAGAATACAGTCTCTCCTCAAACATTTATCCGTCAACAACTATTGCAATAAATCCATCCCCTGCCCACACTCTCCTTCCAACCCAACGACGACGAGTCATGACTTGAATAAGTGAGGCTAAGAAAACTGGAAGCCCATTCTGGAAATGGTGTTGAGAAGAACTGTCGTGCACCATCAAGATGGATGTTTTGGATTGACTGAGAAGACCGAAGAAGATTGAAGGGTGTTGGGGATGGGGGAAGGGTTGGGTGGATGGTCATGGCTGAGAGGAAGATGGGTTTAAGTGCCAAGTGGGGTTTTAGGGAAAAATAAAGAAGTATGTGATTTCATTCGAAGGCGTTTCCAAATGTTTGGTGATTTCAATAGGGAAAAAAATAATTATGTGAAATAAGAATTGTTAAAAGAATATGCATGAAATTAAGCTGAAAAAAAAAACAAAGAAATTGCTTAATAAAAGAAGACATCTTGTGAACTCACCTTCGAAAATGGACGAAACTGATTTGAGGAGAGGGAAAAGGCGGTCGCCTTTTGCATAAACTTATCCGAAGGAAGAGTCGCCTGAAGCAGGGGCTGTCGTGACGTCGGTCAAGGTGTAGCAACCCGAGCTGTCTTCGCCTGGCGGAGGGTGGTGATGATGATGGGTATAATTAGTGGCAGTGGGTGGTGAACCAGCCCAGGCTCAGGGAGGCCCTGTCAATCAGACTTAATGCCCTCGGCTGCTGGAGCCTTTCTTATGTTGTTTTTGTTACAGCTTCATGGAAAATTAGCACTTGTTACTTTTCGTCTGAGCAATCAGGGTTTGCCAGAGATGCTGTTCCTCCCGATTCAGGTTTCTTTGGAAAGGCTCGAGATGAAACTGCGTGGGTCGGTTTTGGTATGTTGGGAATATACCATCACTTTTCGAAAACCTGGTTTCCAGTACCTACGTAGAAAAAAATAAAAATACCATTCTTCTAATACTGCCTTCTTTAAAAAATACTTACCATACACTGTTAAAAATTTACATTAAAATAGCGGTAAAAGTCTGGAAACATTTATTCTGGGATTTTTTACCGTTTTAAAAACGATTGTATTAACGTAAAAGTGATATTACGGTCGCCAACCCGTAAAAGATAGTAACAAAGTAAAGTAAAATTAAGGTCGCCTTTATTTTAGTGAAATACGGTTAAGAATAGTATATTTTTACGGAGAATTTCCGATAAAAACTAGTTTTTTTCAAACAGTGTATATACATAAACTGATAAAATTAACTTTGTAAAAATCTAACCTTCACTGGAACCAAAATTGAAATGAGGTTTCGAGAGAAAGATAATCTGGTCAATTTTCGAAAAGAATAAAACAAAATTTCCAAATATATATGTCATGACTACTAATTAAGTAACCCCGTATCTACAAAGGATTCACTAATAGAATTCAACAATGAAGGAAGTTGAATCCAAGGTGAACCATTGTTATTGAAGCAAGAGCCTGTGTCTGGTCACTATGCCACGCAATCAGCAACAACTGGTCTCATACAAGCGGTCATTTAAAGATCCTCATATGGGGATTATTTTTTTACTGAAAATGCCATCATATGAAGATAGATGTATATCTTATATCTATTGCGCTTATTTCAGTCCATATAAATAAGAAGTTATAATTTATTCTATTTTATTATTATCATTATTATTATTATTATTATTATTATTATTATTATTATTATTACTTGCTAACTTATAACTCTACTTGGAAAAGCAGGATGCTATAAGCCCAGGGGCTCCAACATGGAAAATAGCCGCGTGAGGAAAGGAAACAAGAAAAAATAAACTATTTTAAGAACAATAACATCAAAATAGATATCTCCTATATAAAACTATAAAAACTTTAACAAAAAAAAAGAGGAAGAGAAATAGTATAGAATAGTGTACCCTCAAGCAAGTTGTTTCCATGCCTTTTGTGTTGCATCCGTATTTGAGTCTTCATTGTATGTGCCTAAGTAGAAACTGCTATATTCACATTTTTCTCACAAATCTAATGTTCATGGCTTATCGTAACATGGCCTCAGCACTTACACCCATGATGCTTTTACTCGGATGAACAAAACACTGTACTCGTCAAATATTACCGACTACCACACGACCAGCATGACCAGTTACGAAGAGATCAGTTGAGAGGAATTGCAGTTTTAATCACCCCCAATAAAAGCATTTGCTCTTAGCCTTCAGCTTTTACCCATTTCTATAAGGACTTATTGTTTCCTATCAACCTTTTAACATACACCGTCTCAAAATTGAAAAAAAAAATCTATTGAAAGGAATGCACGCTGAAATATTAACTGGAAATAAGTAGCACTGCAAATTTCATTTGAAAATGAATTGCTCTGAAAACATAACAGGACAAGGGTAGAGTTAAAACATTCCTTGAACAGGAGGATGTTTTGAAACCTTCCCTGAAAAAAATGGAAGAGTTGAAAACATCTCTTGAATAAATAAATCCTCCATGGCTAAACGTTCTCTTCTTGTATTCAATCGATGCTACTTATGTGTAACTCCCCTTCTTCTGATCAGCTTATCTTGTCCTCTTACTCCCCTCTCTCGTATGTACTTTGCTATGTTATCTTTCCATCTGAGCTTCAACTTTCCCCTTCTCATCTTTCTATACACCTCCATTTTAATAACCAATAAAAATGGTTATGAAGAAACCAATGGATCAGTCGAAATGCAACTGGTCGAGGCGACATAAGCAACAGAGTTCACACAACTTGTTACGTCAGCATACGAAGTTCCCAAAGCTTTGGGAATCATTCAGATAGGCAAAGATAACCTCAAAGCTTTGGGCTGAGTTCAGACAGGCAACGAGAACCTCAGAGCTATGGGCTGCATTCAGACATGTAACGAGAACCTCAGAGTTTTCAGGCTGCGTTCAGACAGGCGAGAACTTCAGAGCTTTGGGCTGCGTTCAGACATGTATTGAGAACCTCAGAGCTTTCAGGATGAGTTTAGACAGGTAACGTGAATCACGGAGCTTTTGGCTGCATTTAGACAGGCAACGAGAACCTCAGACCTTTCGGCTATGTTCAGACAAGCAACGAGAACCTCTGAGCTTTCGGTTGTGTTCAGATAATCAATGTGCACTTCAGAGCTTTGGGCAGCGTTCAGACAGGCAATGAGAACTTCAGAGCTTTCGGTTGTGTTCAAACAGGCAATAAGAACTTCAGAGTTTTCGGCTGCGTTCAAACAAGCAACAAACACCTAAGAGCTTTGGGCTGCGTTCAGACAGGCTACGAGAAACTCAGAACTTTCGGTTGTGTTCAGACAGGCAATGAGAACCTCTGAGCTCTTGGCTGCGTTCAAACAAGAATTGAGAACCTCAGAGCTTTCGGCTGCGTTCAGACAGGCAATGAGAACTTCAGAGTTTTCGGTTGTGTTCAGACAGGCAATGAGAACTTCAGAGTTTTCGGCTGCATTCAAACAAGCAACGAGAACCTCAGAGCTTTGGGCTGCGTTCAGACAGGCAACGAGAACCTCAGACCTTTCGGTTGAGTTCAGACAGGCAATGAGAACCTCTGAGCTTTCGGCTGCATTCAAACAAGCAACGAGAACCTCAGAGCCTTGGGCTGCGTTCAGACAGGCAACGAGAGCTTCAGAGCTTTCGGTTGTGTTCAGACAGGCAATGAGAACTTCAGAGTTTTCGGTTGTGTTCAGACAGGCAATGAGAACTTCAGAGTTTTCGGCTGCGTTCAAACAAGCAACGAGAACCTCAGAGCTTTGGGCTGCGTTCAGACAGGCAACGAGAACCTCAGACCTTTCGGTTGAGTTCAGACAGGCAATGAGAACCTCTGAGCTTTCGGCTGCATTCAAACAAGCAACGAGAACCTCAGAGCCTTGGGCTGCGTTCAGACAGGCAATGAGAGCTTCAGAGCTTTCGGTTGTGTTCAGACAGGCAATGAGAACTTCAGAGTTTTCGACTACGTTCAAACAAGCAACGAGAACCTCAGAGCTTTGGACTGCGTTCAGACATACAACAGGAACCTCTGAGCTTTGAGGTGCTTTCAGACAGTTCAGACAAGCAACGGGAACCTCAGTGCTTTGGGCTGGGTTCATTGCAGGCAACGAGAAAATAAGAGCTTTGGGCTGCGTTAGACAGGCAATGAGAACCTCAGAGCTTTCAGTTGCCTTCAGACAAGCAATGGTTACATCAGAGCTTTCGGCTGGGATCATTCCAGGCAACAAGAACCTCAGAGCTTTCAGCTGCGTTCAGACAAGCAACGAGAACCTCAGAGCCTTCGGTTGTGTTCAGCCAGAGAATGAGCACTTCAGACCTTACGGTTGCGTTCAAACAAGCAACGTGAAACCTCAGAGCTTTGGGCTGCGTTCATACGTGTAACAGGAACCTAAGAGCTTCCAGTTGCATTCAGACAGGCACCGAGAACCTCAGGGCTTTTGACTGCGTTCAGGCAAACAACGAGAACCTCAGAGCTTTAAGCTGGGTTCATTGCAGGCAACAAGAACTTCAGAGTTTGGGCTGCAATCAGACAGGCAACAGGAACCTCAGAGCTTTCATTTGCATTCAGACAAGCAACGAGAGCCTCAAAGTTTTTGACTGCATTCAGACAGACAACGGGAACCTCAGAACTTTGGGCAGCGTTCAGACAGGCAACGAGAGCCTCAAAGCTTTAGGCTGCGTCCAGATAGGCAACGGGAACCTCTGTGCCTTGGGCAGCGTTCAGACAGGCAACGAGAGCCTAAAAGCTTTAGGCTGAATTCAGACAGGCAACGGGAACCTCAGAGCTTTGGGCAGCGTTCAGACAGGCAACGAGAGCCTCAAAGCTTTAGACTGCGTTCAGACAGGCAACGAAAGCATCAGATCTTTCAGTTGTGTTCAGACAAGCAACGGGAACCTCAGAGCTTTGAGCTGCGTTCAGACAGGCAACGATTCGGCAGGTGAAGGCTGGAGGGGGCGTGATTGTATTGAGAAAGCATTAATTCCTATAAGACCGTGTAGACAGGTATGAGAAGGCGCCACCTGGATTGACCTGGAATCATGAGATCTTGCCTAAGACTCAGAATGTCAGCTATACATGAATACTTTAATATGCTGGCAGTTTATAATAACTGGAAATCACTTACACAAAGACGTACACCCACAACTACATACTATATATATATATATATATATATATTGTGTGTATATATATAATAAATACAGTACATGCATGTATGTATGTATACATATGCATTATCTGTGTATATATATATGTATGTATAAATATATATATATATATATATATATCCATAAGCACATACACACAAGTTATGTATGTGTATGTATATAAATAATATATATATATATATATATGTGTGTGTGTGTGTGTGTGTAGGTGTGTGTGTGTATCTGTGTTTGTGTGTGTGTATGTATGTGTATATATATATATATATATATATGTATGAGTGTGTGTGTGTAAGTTTGTGTGTGTACATATATATATATATACTGTATATATATATATATATATATATTATAAATATGTGTGTGTATGTGTGTATGTGTGTACATATATATATATATATATATATATACTGTATATATATTACGTAATTAATCGCACCGTAGTTATTTCTACAAGCTATATGAGAGCAGAAGTTATATATATTTAAAAAATTCAAGGTTTTACGGTTGTGTTTAACATGGGTTGGTACATTTGTTTGAATTCCTATCACCCAAATTTAACCTTACAAAGTAATAAGTTAATTTTCGGGTGGATCTTTCAGCCACCTTTGATAGACCAAATATTGTTCCTCAGTGGATAATAATATGAAAGAGAATTCGTCTTCCATTATAGTTTAATTGTTTCAAATCTGTGTCACAGCATTACTTGCCCAAAATACACACACACACACACACACACACACATATATATATATATATATATATATATATATATATATATATATATAAATGCACTTCTTAGGCTATTCTCTCTCTCTCTCTCTCTCTCTCTCTCTCTCTCTCTCTCTCACTCTCTCTCTCTCTCTTACTGCTTCTCCTCTTCACCCCCTCTTTTCTCATCTAAAGTCTACCCACTTTATGGAGCAATCAAAGTTGATGATGGTAAAGTTTATCAGTACACGCATGAATGATTCTTCATAGTGAACCTATAAGCTGGCAACATCAACCTTCTGATATTGCCATCTGCTCTTCAGAAATATGAGATTTTGTATACTTGAAATTGGCAACGATGGATGTAGTCCAACTCGCACATAAAATTGGTAAAAACTTACATCTTAGTTACCTTTAAAGTCAGTTAAGTTTCCTAAGAAATTGTAAAGTCAGTTAATTTGCTAAGAAATTGGAACATCACAAAAATTAAACGAGTCTTCAGTGCCGAACTTTAACACAATGGGTCTTCTTTTATTTAACAATTATTTGCAGGTGGAATTTCGTTTAACACCAAATAATTTTCGAGCAATAAGAAATTCCATTGTCTTGAAGCAACAATAACCAGCAAGAAAAATAAAGAGCAATTTTTCGATTCATTGTAGTCGATTTTGTTAAAGTTTTTGGGCAACTAGTGGTATTTTTCTTTAACATCTCTACTATGTATTAATAATAATAATAATAATAATAATAATAATAATAATAATAATGGATTCAATTTCAGAATTGATTAATACAAAAGCACAATTATAGTTACACGTTAATAATTCTTGTGTTCCTTTGTTATACTTATTAATATTATTTATGGAAAACTAGGTTTTCTGATGTTGCAGTTGTAATTACAACTCTAAATCTAAAATATAAATGACGTACACCTACTGCTTTGAGTTCAATTCCTTGATGTAGCTGGCATTCTGTCCTGAAGAGTAATTTTGTGTATAGATATTAAAAAGATTTTTTAGGCGCCTGTAAATAAGACTCTAATAAACTACCCTAAAATTCAACT
>NC_090738.1:29115688-29130688 GCF_036898095.1 Palaemon carinicauda | reverse complement strand
CCCTTATTACTGAGCTGGCTCCAGAATCCCCTTGAAAGAGTGATCACCAGCTCATCGGGAAAGCTAAAATCACAGAATAGCAGTAGTTTTTGAAACATGTCAACAAGAAGGTCCCCTTATTACTGAGCTGGCTCCAGAATCCCCTTGAAAGAGATATTTTTGGCATAATGAATGTTAATAAACGTTTACACGCTCAGAAAAAAAAAACCCACAAGGCTAAATCACCAGGGTGATTATGAGTCCGCCTTGAAGCTCCGTAATCGTCTTCAGCTGTGATTAAACGCAACATCTTTAAAAGTTTTGGTTTCCCGTTGATGGGACCATTATATTGAACATAAACAGAAATTATTCTTCCTTAATTACCTGTCATTACGAATGGTTACAAGACTATTTCTCCCTCTCCCTCCACCTCATCATTTATCTTTATGTGTGTTTGTGTGGTTGAACGTCAGTATTAGGCGCTAAAAATATTTTAGGAATAGCATTGGCACCACCGAAGATGGCTTACTCCTATATGAAATCTCTCTCTCTCTCTCTCTCTCTCTCTCTCTCTCTCTCTCTCTCTCTCTCTCTCTCTCTCTCTGGCACACAAACACATACATCCATACGTATACATGCACAATTAGCTACTCTTAAAAATTTACCATAATTTATATAAAATGTAAAAAAAACTATATATCAATGCATTTATAAATGAAACTCTATATCTAAACATAATCATACCACATACCCTTTAAAAATTGGAATCCAAACAATATATATTTTTGAATTAATAGATGACCTTTGCATCTCTCTCTCTCTCTCTCTCTCTCTCTCTCTCTCTCTCTCTCTCGTACCACAAAAGCACGCATTCAACACCATTAGAATAATAACAGGTATGCTCACAGACATCACGATGTCTACGCAGTTATCCACAATAACTTGTGGCTACATCAACAAACTCGGATTCACTCAGCAACGACGTTATGAAGAACTGATTGAAGGTTTCTGCGCCCTATAATGATACGCTCACATTATTTTCACTAAAAAGTCTGTCAAAAACGTAATGATTTAGAATAAATCATTGGTGAACTTCTTACAAAGAACATGTAAGTAAACGATGTTGACTTGACAAGTAATAACATATAACCTATATTTACGTGGAATTTTAAGCAGTTTGAACAGTAGTTAAAACTTGCTATATATAAGAACAAACTCACGCCTATGTTTCTTCATATTTGTAACATGGTTTGTGTATCTTCTTTCGTCAAGACAGCCCCCATTAACCCGCTTTGCGTACCTCCAAGTAGCGACCACAACTTCAATCTTGCCCGGCCTGATCTGTGTCTTGATCACCTTCGTGTGTCCAAACATTCACCATAAAACCAAACTCTGGCAGATAATGTCCGGGGCGAAGCCCTGCTAATGACAGCCAGCAGATGCAACCGAAACTCTCGGGGTATGATAATTGGCCATTTTAAAAAGAGCTTCTGCATGTAATGACCGTCATGTCAGGTTGAATATTTTTCTTGTTTAATGCTCCCGTTTATTTGTCAGAAGACATTAACGAACGGAGCTGAACAATTTTTAACCTGCTTATTTTTTCTCTCGACGTTGACAGCGTTGACAGGCGCTCATAACTCACCTGCCTCTTTCAACGTCCGATTGACCCTTGCCTGTCAATCATTCATTTTTGCTTTGCCATTTCCTAGAAAAGTCATTTCCTAGATTAGCTGGAAATTGTTATGCATTTTGCACATAATGATGTGGTTTGCTGGATGGAGAGGAGATGGGGCTCGTTTAGTGGGAGGAGGGGTTTGCATGGAGGTTGAATTGGGGGGGGGGGGGAGGACTGGTGTGTTGGGGAAATGGAGAATTATTCCTGTCTTCCATGACAAGGGCGGTTAAAAATATAGATACATAAACCACTAAACGAGCCTCTCGCTTCAATTACTTCACATTATCATTATTATTATTATTATTATTATTATTACTTGCTAAGCTACAATCCTAGAGGGAAAAGCAGAATGCTATAATCCCAGGGACTCCAACAGGGAAAAATAGCCCAGTGAGGAAAGGAAACAAGGAAAAATAAAATATTTCAAGAACAGTGACAACATTAAAATAAATATTTCCTATATAAACTATAAAAAACTTAACCTAAACAAGAGGACTAGAAATAGGACAGAACAGTGTGCCCTAGTGTACCCTCAAGAAAGAGAACTCTAACCCAAGACAGTGGAAGACCATGGTACAGAGATTATGGCACTACCCAAGACTAGAGAAAAATGGTTTGATTTTGGAGTGTCCTCCTGATTAATACCCTTACCTTCGCAGTAGAGCAAAAAATGTATATTTTACATTCGTGTCTCTCTATAATTAATTTCATCTATATTCTTTTCACTCTCTTATGTGTCAGAGAGATGTAAATTTCAAATCACTTGTGAGCGAGGTGCCAGTATGTCGGTTAATGAATAAAAGAATTTAGAAAAATATATTCACAGCCATATATATACAGTATATATACGTATATATATATATATACATATATATATATATATTATATATACACACACACACACACACATATATATATATATATATATATATTAAGATATAAAGTAAAATTCTGGTTGACAAGGATAATGTCAAGAGGAGAATCGTGTACTAAACACTTGGACGAAAATCAAATACGAGAAATTTTGTAAATTTTGTTCATACATTATTCACATGGGTGTTTACAATTGCCGTATTCAAAAAGACACTTCCATATACGTTTAAATATATGCTACATACATTCCAACGTATCTACATACACCTGTATACAATCGTACATATCGACATCTATTAGCACATCTTTACAAATACAGCAAACACTCGCTTATAAGGACACATGCATAAACACACACACTAATGAACTCATACGATTTCATACACGAACATTCCAACATATCTAAACAATCGTACATATCTGTATATATTAGCATATATTTACAAATACACACTGTTAAAAAACGTAGCTTTAATCGGAAATTCTCCGTAAAAATATACTGTTTTAAGCCGTATTTCAGTAAAATACAGGCGACCGTAGTTTTTACCCTACTTTATTATTGTCTTTTACGGGTTGGTGACCGTAATATCACTCCTTAACGTCAATATATCCGGTTTTAAAACGGTAAATACCTGGCAACATCTGTTCCAGGATTTTTACCATTTTTTTTAATGAAATTTTTAACAGTGCAGCAAACTCTCGCTTAATACGGACACATGCATGAACACACACACTAACGAACTCAAACGATTTCCTCCAAGAAAATAATAATAATAATGATAATAACAATAATAATAATAATAATAATAATAATAATGATAATAATAATAATAATAATAATAATAATAATAATAATAATAATAATAATAATAATCTTTATTTCAGCAAAAGCCATATACAGAGTTACAATAGGGGTACAGTGATCTCACACTTCTGACATCAGAAAAAAAAAAAAAAAAAAAAAAAAAGAGATGAGATAGATGAGATATGCAATAATATCAGGAAACAAATACTGACGAAGAGTTGAAGAAGAAAAACTTCCAAATATTCGTCTGTTTCGGCAATCCCGTTTCCGTGTGCCGGCCTATATACAAGCTCCTATATTCTATTTTAATTTTTCATTTCTTCTTATATAGTTTATTTCCTTATTTCCTTTCCTCACTGGGCTATTTTCCCCTATTGGAGCCCTTGGGCTTATAGCATCTTGCTTTTCCAAGTAGGGTTGTAAGCTTGGCTAATAATAATAATAATAATAATAATAATACCGCAGCCGATATTTTAGACGATCCCCCCCCCTTCTCTCTCTCTCTCTCTCTCTCTCTCTCTCTCTCTCTCTCTCTCGGCAGCAATTTGACAAGTTTACAAGCTAATACGTAACGTAAACAAATTAAATCTCGTAAGGGGGAAGCCTGGCCTGGCCTCGATATATGGAGATGGGCGAAGTGACGAAGGGTATATTATGGAAGCTTAAGTGGGCGAGATGTTGTGAGGTGTTATACGCATAAGGAAAAGTTTTTTTTTTTGTCTTTTTTACATGAGATTTATACATGCGGTCAGAAGTGATTGATTTATGGCCTGGTAACAAAAACGTGGTTTGAGAGAGAGAGAGAGAGAGAGAGAGAGAGAGAGAGAGAGAGAGAGAGACTTATGAATATCATAAGAAGCGTTTCACAACGATATGGTGAGGATTACCTCTTAGGAACATTTACCTCTTGATCAGGGTTTTACTCGAGCGTGTACCATGTGGCCATTACCTTAAATGCTGCTGCTTTTTACCTTCAAATACCTTAAAACATTTTCCAATTTCCTTAAATTTTAAGCTAGTAAAGCCTAAATTACCTTACAATTACCTTGAAACCATGAAAAGTTCCTTAAACCCTGCTCTTGATGGAACACATGTTTCAACAATGAACATTAGTATTTAATGTATTTCTACCTCCGTTACCTTACTTGTGTCCCACAACAGTCGTCTTTCAACTAGGTACATAATTCACTTAGTCGAGCCATACTAAACGACAAACTGAACTTTCCGAAACCTAACCATTCACCGTTCCTGCCCCGGGTCGAGAATTGAGCACGGATTCCAACCCCCCACCCCAGAAATTTGTTAGCTAAGAGCGCTTAGAGAGAGAGAGAGAGAGAGAGAGAGAGAGAGAGAGAGAGAGCAATGGAATCCTACCTGTTTACGACCGTTTCTTAAATTCATGCGGACTGGCAAAACCTGTCAAGTTTCTCTTTGTAGTCAAGTCATTACGAGGCTTAATTAGGTGGTTGTGGGTAAATAAATCGCCTAATCTAGATCTTTGGATTTTATGGTGTATAAATAAACAGATAATCGTAATGAATGTCGACATTCCTCCTGCGGAAGGTATTAGTAATGTCTTACCAAAACCCGCAGTGTCAAATACATTTAAAAAAAGAAAAAAAGAAAAAAAAATTCCGACTATTTTCCAATTCTATTTAACTTTTCTTTCATACGATTTGAAAATGAATGATAAAATCAATTTCAGTTTTCGATATATCTGTTATATAGATATGCTATGTCTTTAAGTAACAATTACAAAATTTGAATTAATTTTCTTACGAAGTTATATACAACCGTAGATCCAGTCTAAGAGATGCGTTGTATCAGTAGTTTTTAGAAATCGCTTTCCATCTCTGTGTTTCTCGAATACTTCAATCTGAAATAAATCACAAGGTTCATCTTTATTTCTAAAATCTCGAGTATTGCAACTAATTAAAAAGCTAACCCATTATCATATTTGCCTTTATCTTTCCTTCAGTTCGGATGATGATAATAGTGATATTCTAAAATTATTCAATTTTATCTCTTAATTGACTATAAAAAAAAACATTAAACTTTCATAACGCTGTATGTTTAAACCCTACTTTAACAAATTATTTTTCTGAAGCTGAAGAATAAAATCAACGACAGTCATAATAGTCATTTGATAGAAACAATAACAGACTGGTGAAAATATCTCTAAAATTGTTGTTAAGTAAACCCTTGAATTACGTTTTTTCTTGGCAATCAAGTTAATGAAGCCTATTATTCTGCAAATTCATCAGTCAAAAATAAACAGATGAGCTAGTTGCTTCTCTTATGAATGAATTATACCGTAAATAAAACTAAACATGACATATTACAGCAGGTATTTGAGCAGTGATACCACAAAACCTCTAAGATAAATTTATATACAAAATACTATAAGAAATACTGAATTTCCTGATTATTTATACCTAACTTATGGACAAAATAGAAAAAAATTTCTCAGAAAAAATAAGATTTTAGCAGTAAAGACAGTTAATTGGATTACAGATTTACAAGGGGTAAAATTATTTGAAGATATCAGCTAAAGTCCGTATATAAATTCACAGACAAAAGGAAACATACACCACAAAGTAACAATTTATCGTGACACCTTCTAGGTATGAAATAACGAATAAACATAAGTTTAGGGTATATATATATATATATATATGCATGTATATATATATATATATATATACCCCTTTCTGAGTGGGGATACCAACGTAGTGAAAGGGTTCATGTATCCCCATGATCAGCAAAGCTGTACTAATCAGGGATACCCATACAAAGTTGGTTTGCGGTGCGCGATCAGACAAAATTCTCCTACCATCACCAATCCGCACTGGTCAAACCCCAGATATGAATAAAGACATGTCTAGGACTTTGTCATGCAGTGGGCTACAAACGGCTGCACTTGTTGTACAGACACAGACATATATATATATATATATATACAGTATATATATATATATATAAATATATATATATATATATAAAGATATATATATATATATATATGTATATATAGATATATATATAGATGTGTATATATATAAATATATATATAGATATGTATATATATATATATATATATACATATATATATATATATATATATATCATTGCCATAAAGTAAGTTAGATATGGAAAATATGAGGTATTAGTACAAACGATTTGCAGTCTGATTAATGTCACGCATACCCTACATTTCGTATTAGAAATATTTAATATTCGGGCATATTGGCGATTCACTTGCTTGAGGGTACACTCGGCACACTATTTTATCTTATTTCTTTTCCTCTTGTTTCGTTAAAGTTGTAAGGAAATATTCATTTTAATGTTGCTGTCCTTAAAATATATAATCTTTTTCTTGTTTCCTTTCCTCACTGGGCTATTTTCCCTGTTGGAGCCCCTGGGCTTATAGCATCCTACTTTTCCAACTAGGTCATAGCTTAGCAAGTAATAATAATAATAATAATAATAATAATAATAATAATAATAATAATAATAATAATAATAATAATATGTGTTAAGGCTCCAAGATTCATTAAAATTCCAGTTCGAAAATATTTCATATCTGCAAAGACTACGTTAGCAAATTTATTTTCCAACATACCAAATCAACTTAGCGACCTGAGATATCGTAAGCCTGGGTTTATTTTACTCAACCTTCGTAGTAAAAAAAAAAAAACGATCTCATCTATTAAAGAACTGGAAATTGGTGCCAAGGATAGCAGCACAACAGAAGACAAATTCTACAGCTGCACAGAAAATACATTTATTTAATAGAGACCATTTATCGCGAAAGGTATACAGTTCTCCATTGATATTGCTAGGCTAAATTTAGTACATCTTTCTGAAAACCATTACCATTATTCGTTCTCGAATACTTTATTCCAGCGTTGGAATTTTTCCGCCTTTGCATTGCCTTTGTCAGTCCAATAACTTGGAGGAATTTGTGTGCAACAGAAATGTGTCGTTATGTAAGTTCGCGGCAACAGATTATCTTCATCGTCGTTAGTTGTAAACGTAAAATTTATCTGACGCAGATGGGGTATTTATTTGTGATTCTGCAAACTGTATTTTCTGTTCAAAGAGAATTTCTTACAGTGAAGGAGTTTGAAAGACGTCAGAGCGGAACCAGTTTGTTTGGGCAAGTAGTTTTTATTTGTTTTTTATAGTGTTTGTCGACATATTTTAGTTCGTCTTTAATTTCTTTTCGTCCACTTATCAAAATATGAAGGTCGTCGTAAATCCACATGACTTTCATGCTGATTTCTTTTTTTTAGAATTAAAGTTACGGGTATCACTTGACTTCTTCAAGCTATCATTTTGTGATGCAAATCTATAACAGCCATATTATTATTATCATCATTACTAGCCAAGCTACAACCCTAGTTGGAAAAGCAAGATCCTATAAGCCCAAGGGCTCCAACAGGGAAAAATAGCCCAGTGAGGAAAGGAAATAAATGAATGATGAGAATAAATTAATATATCATTCTAAAACAGTAACAGCGTCAAAACAGATATGTCCTATATAAACTTTTAACAACGTCAAAAACAGATATGTCATATAAAACAAAACAAAAAAATCATGGCCTTACATATGTAATATACAAATTACTTAATATCTTGGTTAATATCTTTTTTTTTTGCTTTTGCCAATTTTCAGTTTTTATATGCAATTCAGAGAGCGTCTTGTCGACATCTTCAGTACATCTTTCATTTCTTTTCTTCCACTTCTCCTCCACCTGTTATCAAAAGTTAAACAATGACGTAAATACTTATAGACTTTCATGCTGATTGTTTTCAGAATTTAAGCAACTAACATTATTTGCTTTCTTCAAACTATCATTTCGTGATGCATTTTTATAATAGCCATATGGCCTTACATATGCAATATATATTTAATATCTTGGTTAATACTTTTTTTTTTTTTTGCTTTCACCAAGTTTGTTTTTATTTGCTATTCAGTGTCTTGTCGACATTTTCAGTTTCTTTCAGCTTTTTTTTTATTTTTTTTTTTTTTAAGTTATCAAAATTGGTCCAATCCTTATTATGTTGATTGTTTTCAGAATTAATACTACAGCTATCATTCGCCTTATGGAACCTATTATACTGTGCTACATTTTATAACTATGTCCTTACATACGCAATATATATTTAATATCTTGGTTAATATTTTATTTTCTCTCGCAAAATTTCAGTTTATTTTTCCTAACAATCTCTAATACACAGTTGGTACAGCTGTCCTTCAAATCATTAACATCACGTTTCAGTTTGTTTATTTATTTTCATATGAAGAGTTCAAAGTGTTAACTGTATTCCCAGAAATCATTGGGAAAAAGGATCTCTGTGATTATTGTCATTATTCAAGAGGTATAAAGACTGGATTACTATTCCACAAGCAAAAACTTATCATTAGAATCAGGGATTTTTCATTAGGTAGCTAATTCCTTCTTTATATTGGATATCTAGCAGTTTCAATATTCTCTCTCTCTCTCTCTCTCTCTCTCTCTCTCTCTCTCTCTCTCACAACAGAAAGAAAACACGTGGCATTCACCACATCCTGCCCTGGCTTCCCTCCCTTCCCCCATGTGAGCCATACCCTCCTCCAGACATCCCCCTCCCCTCCCACCTCACTATTATTGTATACCTCCACACCAAGCGCCTCTTGAGTCCCTCCCTCCAAGTCGACGAAAGGTTTATGTGACGTGAGAAAGTTTAGAGAACAAGACGACGTGTTAGTGAGATGCTTACATTACCTCCCTCAATACCCTGTGGCTCTTCCGGAGTTAGTTACCCCTGGCCGTACCCACCCACCAGCCCCTCCCCAACCCATCCGTGGTACCTAAGGCACCGCCGTCTTTCATCTTCCTCTGCGGGTCTCTTTCTTTGTGACTTCATTACAATTTCCTTTTCGGTCTTTGACCTTTTAGTGATTTATCGCAAACTTTTTCCTTTTCTTCTTTTCTCGAGGGATATGGGAAGAAAAACACTTCCTGTACATAGTTAAACTACAATTTTTATGATTATTTTCGCTTGACTAGAAATTACTGGATAACCTAAATCTAAGTAAATTTTGAATGATAGCATTGTGAATTAATTCTGACTTCACTTATGGATTAATGAAAGACGTCATATTCGTACACTAATGAATCTTGCATTACATGCGTATTATCATGCGACATGAAATTTCTATGTATGATATCGTTAATAATCTGAGCAAATTTTCAATACAGCCTTGAATGCATTCTGGTTTCAGAGCTTCATTTCATGTTTCGCATAATAAGTTATATATTAAAAGTTTGGCACAGCAAGAACATACTCATACCACATGATAAGTGCAAATATGTTGTGGTTAATCATGTTCTGATATGTGCAGATATGCTGTGGTTAATCATGTTCTCATGTGTATGTAACATCATTAGTGTTTTATAACATTTTTGTGTTTCAAATCAAATATTTTCCCTTTGAAATTGTCGAAGTATGGAGATGAGAGTTAGTAATCGTCATATCAGCAAAAATTATATATTTACACTCAAGTCTAGCATTGTAATAATATAAATACTCACAATATTGATAAAAATAACACCGGAAACATATATATATATATATATATATATATATATATATATATATATATATATATATATACACACACATATATATATATATATATACATATATACATATGTATAAAGTCCTAAACACCTTGGTAAATAAATTCACAGCTAGAAGGCATATTATGAATGCAAAGCGAATTAGAGATATTTCAATAAATATCAGGCGATTGAAATTCAACTTCTAGTTGCGGAGTAAATTAGTTAAAAGGGAAGCTATATCTTGTAATATGTAGCCCTCTATATAGGTATGTGTATATAGGCCTACATATATACATACATGTATAAATGTGCATGTATATATGTAAGTTTTAAGGGCACAAGTACCCCTTAACATTTCTATTTCCTTCAGTACTTTGGGTACATTTAACACTACAGACCCTACACCCAATTGCAGAAATATAGTACGAAACTCCCATTAGTAAGTCTGAATCAAAGGAACGATAGGAATAGTGATGATTAATAATTTCCAATGACTTTTCACATTCAGTTCAAACTTGCAGCAAATATTTTATGTTGAACAGGGTGACGTAAGTCTCGTTTCATAGTTTATATATGAAATATGTTTTAATGTTGTTAATGTTTATACAATATTTTATTTTAATTGTTCGTTACTTCTTATATCGTTTATTTATTTCCTTATTTCCAGGGGCCCCAACGGGGAAAATACCCCAGTGAGGAAAGGAAACAAGGAAAAATAGAATATTTTAAAAACACTATCATTAAAATAAATACTTCCTATGTAAACTAAAAAAAAAAAAATTCAACAAAACAAGAGGAAGAGAAATAAGATAGAATAGTGTGCCCGAGTGTACCCTCAAGCAATTAGTTTAAATTTCATAGATGCGTTTTCAATTACCCTTTTTTATGTTCATAGGTCAAAAATACTCGCATTTCTTTCATTCATCGTTAGGTTAAAGATATCATAACAAAAAAAAAAAAAATAAAGATTAAATTCCCATGGGAATTCACATCTAACTTGTTTTTCCTGTCATTTAATGATGGCATTAGGAGAGAATTATATTGAGACACAGGGAGATAGGGTGGGGTGGAACACGATCCATTCCTCCTCTTCAGAGAAACTGGGCGATTTCGAAGGTTACGAGAGGTCAGCCCTGATCGAATATCACTGTCAAGAGAAGATACACGGTAGTGGTAAATATGGACACTGGGAATGCCAAAAACAACAATGTCTGGTCAATGTTTACGATGACTCTCTCTCTCTCTCTCTCTCTCTCTCTCTCTCTCTCTCTCTCTCTCTCTCTCTAAAAGCATATGGAATTTCTGCGGACGGACTAAAAAGTCTTTGAGATATCCAAAATTCTTGTAACTACTTGTAACTTACTTTCTCTCTCTCTCTCTCCTCTCTCTCTCTCTCTCTCTCTCTCGCTCTCTCTCTCTCTCTCTCTCTCTCTCTCTCTCTCTCTAAAAGCATATGGAATTTCTGCGGACGGACTAAAAAGTCTTTGAGATATCCAAAATCCTTGTAACTCCTTGTAACTCTCTCTCTCTCTCTCTCTCTCTCTCTCTCTCTCTCTCTCTCTCTCTCTCTCTCTCTCTCTCTCTCTCAGCTTTATGGAATTTTAAAAGCATTTATGAACATCTCTTGTATTTAGTTGTGATGTCAGATTAATACTTTCAACTTAATTGTATCATTATGGTAGCCAGTAAATGTCAGTTAATTTCTCGCCTATGCATAAACTAAATATCTCCTTTTTCTTTGGCAATTCACATCAAATTCCTTTAATTAAGTTGTTTCTTGATTACTTGTTCAAGCTGATTATTTTCCGTTGCTTCACAATGTCAGTTGTTAAGAACAGTTCCCCCACCTCCGAACCTACTCATTATTATCTTACACAAAAATGCTCTTTGACTCTTCCTTTATTTATTATGGCTTCCCTTTTTCCCTTCGCCCACTGTTTGCATTCCCTTCCCCCTTACACTTCTTGCCCTTCATCCTCCCGCTGACGCCCAGAAGACCATCTCTTGCGCCCTCTTTACCCCCTGGAGGGCGACCTCACAGCCACCCTCCGAGTGACACACACTCCGCCCCACAACGTGTATTTATCTTACGGCGGAAAGAGACGATTATTCCCAGCGTTGTGGAGGCCAGGCGTCACCCGCCACACCCGCCCATAACAAACGACCCTCGTGAAATGGTTCATCTGGGACGAACTGGACCTCCATCACCAGAGGCCATTAGGTCGGTCAATTCGCACCTCGGGGTGCAGAATCTCGACCTTACGGGACGTGGACGTTTTGCCAGGACTATAGCAGTCTCTCGGAGGCTGGGGTATAGCTAGTGGTGCTTCGGAGGGTGACAGAAAGAGGTGGACTGCGTATAAATCACCCGTCCGTGAGTGATGGACGGGTAAGGGGGCCAAGAGAGCCAACATCCACATGAGATCCTCCTGTTTGCTAAAATCAAATTTCCTTCAAATCTCTCTCTCTCTCTCTCTCTCTCTCTCTCTCTCTCTCTCTCTCTCTCTCTCTCTCTCTCAAAATTTGTCCCTAATTATTTCCTAAAATTAAGATAAAATCATAGCTGAATTATACTACCCTTTATAATAAAGACCAAATTTCTGACTATATAGCCTATATATTTTTTTCAGGTCACGCTTAGCGACATTGCCAGACGTATAACTACTCAATCTCTCCCGTCACTCGAGAGGGAGAGGAACTAGCCTTACCCTGGTGAGAGCAGGTATCTAGAGAGAAAGGGGAGAGGGGGGGTGGGAAGGGTTGAATCTGTGTGTGCATATCTATCTAAACATTTAGCCATCTTTTTGACGGGTGGCGTATATATAATAATGTTTAAAACTTGTGGAAGGGGTTATGGGCGGTTATAAAAATCACCTAATTAAATTTCAGCTCATTATGCACACAAATACTAAGTACATACACAATAAAGGAAATACATTCTTCATTAACGACATAATAAAAACCGCAACACCGGCATAACAATAATGAAAATCACAATATATGTATATGTATGTGTGTATGTATGTGTGCATGCATGTATATATATATATATATATATATATATATATATAATATATATATAAACGTACATACAAATGTGTGTATATATACTGTGTGTTTGAATGTGCACAGTATATATATATATATATATATATATATATATATATATATATATATATATATATATATACATGTATTATGTATATTCATACACATGCATAAACGTATATATACATGTATGTATATATATACATATATATATATATATATATATATGTGTGTGTGTGTGTGCATATATACTTGTAACATATAAAGGCACAAGTGTCTTCAGTAGACATTTGTTGTTTGTTCATGAAGTGGTGTGTAATCTGGGTGTAAAGCCAGGAACTTGCAAAGGCAAGCTCAGTGCTCTACTTCTAAATCTCCCACACACACACACACGCAAAAACAGACACCCAAACAATTGAATTAATATTCAAGTATATGTATGTGTATTTATATGTATACATACTGTATGCAAATACAAATACAAATATGTATACATATATACACACACACATATATAAATATATATATATATATATATATATATATATATATATATATATATATATATATATACACACACACACACACACATATATATATATATATATATATATATATAAATATATATTCATAAACTGTATATGCATGCGTATTTGCACATTATATACATTTTTTCCATTCTATAGGGATTGACACCAGAAAGTGGACTCTTTCTGTTATTAAAACCTTTTTGTGTGAGGTTGCTAGCCCATACCATTTTCTTGGTTCCAGTTGACATTACTGCCAAATAACATCAAGCAGGGATCGAACCCAAGGCTCTTCTACTGAGAGAGAGAGAGAGAGAGAGAGAGAGAGAGAGAGAGAGAGAGAGAGAGAGAGAGAGAGAGGGGAATGCATACTATTCATATCTTCCTAGTTCATCTTCTTGATTACAAGAAAAAAATATATTTTTCATGCTTAGCTTGGCATGTAACACTTGAAAATTAAAATTGGTTATATTTCAAATTATATAAAAATATGTAAAATAATACCTGATGAACTTACACTCTATTTAAAAGTAAAAATCTGAATTTACTTGCCACTGAAAAATGTTATAAGATCTCAAACTAAAAAAGAGAGAGAGAGAGAGAGAGAGAGAGAGAGAGAGAGAGAGAGAGAGAGAGAGAGAGAGAGAGAGGAGGAATTACCTACATTCCCTTGTTAGCCTTCTACTTTATAGCCATTACTGTAGTACTTCAACTCTAAATAGTCTCCTCGTCCCCAGCGCCGGGCAATACAGCCCATCTATTACACATCCAATCCATAATCGAAACCAGCCGATGACCAAGACAACCGGAATGTAATAGAAAAACAGAAAAAAAAAAAAAAAAAAACTGTGACCGAATACAGACCAAACCCCATACAGAGTTGAAATCCAAAATGTCTGGAGATATTTACGACTTGTGGTTGTGGTCAGTCACAAGACCAGTTGGAGTCCCCGAGTTTGACCACAAGACTGAGAGAGACTTCGATGCCAGTTAACCTCAATACCCGAGGGGTGCCCGTTGCCCCATACCCGATGGTTTTTAGTTCGGCCAAACGTACCCTGTGGATCCAATAACCAATAGCAAAGGGGGGCCTAAGAAGAAAATTAACGATAACTCCTCGCTTTGCTTGCTGAATCATAATAAAAAAAATAGAAATGATGACATCACTTGGGAAAGAAGAAAGACAGGAAGAAAAGAGGCGAGGGAGAAGAGCGATGGGGAGGTGAAGGAAAAGAATAACGGCGTGAGAGGGGAAGACGACGTGGAAAAAGGGGAGCTAATGGTGATAAGAAAAAGGAAAAAGGGGAGAGGGTAACAAACTACTCGCCTTGATTAGAGTGATGGTGTCATAGGAGAAGACGTGAATGAGGATGAGAGGTAGGAGGAGGAGGGGGGGGGGGAGTAAGGAGAGATCCAGGGAGAGGTAGGGAGAGGTAAGAGGGAGTTAAGACAGAGGCTAATTGCTGAGTCAAGGGAAAG
>NC_090738.1:29100688-29105688 GCF_036898095.1 Palaemon carinicauda | reverse complement strand
AATGATAAAGAAGAAGAAAAAGAGGAAGAATAATTGTAATATTAATAATAAATATAATAATAATTATAATAATAGTAAATGTAATAAATAAGAAAAAAAAAAAAATAATAATAATAATAATAATAATAATAATAACACAGTTTTTATAGATAAACTGACAAAAAAGCAAAATAAAAATGAACATTAATCAAATGAAATAGTTGTTGAAATTAATCGGCATAATTTTTAGAAACTAAACTTGACAGTAACCTGAAAAAAAACACTAATATCATAATATTACTGTCATTTTCCAAAACAAATCTAACATTAAGCCCGATTAAAAAAAAAGATTAGCATAAATAAACTTCCAGAAAAAAAAAGACACAAAGAAAAATTACTATACGCTAATGTCATTTTCCAAAATAAATACATTAAGCCTAAAATAAAAAAAAAAAAAATTAGCATAAATAAACTTCCAAAAAGCCAAGACACAAGAAAACATTACTATACGTAATGTCATTTTCCAAAAACAAATCTGACATTGAGCCCAAATAAACAAAAATTTACCATAAATAAACTTCCAAAAAAAAACCAGATAAACAAACCAGAAACTAAAACTCGCAAACCTTCGCAAAATCCCAATCAGCCCTGCAGAAAAACAAGAGGAGGAGGAAATGGGAAAAGTGGGAGTCTCTCGCCCTTTTATTGGTAAGTATCCTGGACGAGCTTTCCTCCGAATTAAATGTAAAGGAGGAAAAAGGGACCGAAGAGAAATGGCGGAGGTCCGGGAAGATGGAAACGGGTTATTTGTCTCCCGCCAGCCATGAAAGCATCCGAGTGTGGTGGAAGGTGGCATCCATTTAGTAAAGGAGGTATTGCACTACTTCTCTCTCTCTCTCTCTCTCTCTCTCTCTCTCTCTCTCTCTCTCTCTCTCTCTCTCTCTCTCTCTCTCTCTCTCTCTTTTATCTGTTTATAGGTAGTAAGTTAGCCAGGGTACCAAACAACTGTTGAGATACTACCACTAGAGAGTTACAGGGTACTTTGATAGGCCAGACAGTAATACATTGGATCCTTCTCTCTGGTTACGGTTTATTTTCCATTTGCCTACACTCACACCGAACAGTCAGGCCTATTCTTTACATATTCTCCTCTGTCCTCATACAACTGGCAACACCAAAAAATTCTGTCACCCAAGGGGTTACTGCACTGCAATTATTCAGTGGCCACTTTCATCTTGGCAAGGGTAGAAGAGACTCTAGCTATTGTAAGCAGCTCTTCTAGGAGAAGGACACTCCGAAATCAAACCACTGTTCTCTAGTCTTGGATAGTGCCATAGCCTATGCACCATGGTCTTCCACTGTCTTGGGTTAGAGGTCTCTTGCTTGAGGGTACATTCGGACACACTATTCATTCCTATTTCCCTTTCTATTGATTTGAGAAAGCTTTTATAGTTTATATAGGAGATATTTATTTTAATGTTGTTACTATTTTTCAAATATTTTATTTTTCATTGCTTCCTTTCCTCCTTGGGCTGTTTTCCCTGGGCTTATATCATCCCGCTTTCAACTAGGGTTTGAGCTTAGCAATTAATAATAATAATAATAATAATAAAAATATTAATATCATTTCATTGTCGCGTAATAGCAAGGAAAAACATCCCATGTATGTGCACACACGCGGGAGCGTGCATATTCAAGCAAAAATACACCACCTGCGTATTTTTGTGTATACATACATATGTGTCCGTATGCATAATTGTGTATACGCACATGTGTTTGTTTACATATGTGTATACACATACGTGTCTGTATACATATATATACAATATACCATATATATATATATATATATATATATATATATATATATATATATATATATATATTTACATACATACTATAAATATACATATATAGGTCTATATATACTCATACACACACACACACATATATATATATATATATATATATATATATATATATATATATATATATATATATATACATATTGGGATTTCAATGTCTCCTCACCAGAATAACTAGTTATTCCCGACATAAAAGCAGACATGAAACAAATTTAAATATTGAGTACTATATCATGAAAAACATTAAATAATGAAAGGTTGTCTGTTGAAACAAAAATCAAAAGTATGAATTTGTTAAAAAAAAATGTTACTACTCACACAGCGTTGCCAAAACGACAGGTGACATTTCTAATTTAGGTCTTGATGCTAATCATACAAATGAAGAATCAAAATATTACTCATAGGTACAATAGTGATAAAAGTAGCAGACATGGTGAAATTACTATTTTAATAACTAACTGAGACAGTAGGGATCTCCAATGAAAGTAAACTTGCATTATTATGGAAGGAGGCATATAAATATATATAAATGAATATATATATATATATATATACATATATATATATATAAATATATATGTATATATATATAAATATATATATATATAATATATATATATATATATATATATATATATATATATATATAAAATATAAACATATATATAAATATAAACATATATATATAAATATTTATATATATATATATATACATATATGTATATATATAAATATTTATATATATATATATGTATATATATATAAATATTTATATATATATATATATATACATATATATATATATATATATAAATATATATATATATATAAATGAATAAAGGAATTAGTTCGTCAACTAAATAATAGATAAACAAATGAATTAACAAATTAATAACATATTTTCTATAAAATCAAGTTTTATAACGTAACCTCGTTCAACCATTAAGCTTCTTTAAAAAAAGAAAAAAAACTCCATTAAGCTTCTTCAAAAAAAAAAAAAAACCTCCAACCATTAAGCTTCTTAAAAAAAAAAAACTCCAACCATTAAGCTTCTTTAAAAAAAAAAAACTTCAACCATTAAGCTTCTTTAAAAAAAGAAAAAAAAACTCCATTAAGCTTCTTTAAAAAAAAAAACTCCAACCATTAAGCTTCTTAAAAAAAAAAACTCCACCCATTAAGCTTCTTTTAAAAAAAAAAAAAAACTCCACTTAGGTTCTTTAAAAAAAAATCCAACCATTAAGCTTCTTAAAAAAAAAAAACTCCAACCATTAAGCTTCTTTAAAAAGAAAAAACTCCAACCCTTAAGCTTATTTTAAAAAAAAAAGCTCTAACCCTTAAGCTACATTGAAAAAAAAAACTCCAACCCTTAAGCTTCTTTAAAAAAAAGGGGGGGAGGGGGTGGGGGGGGGGTGGAACTATTAGTAATTGCAAAGACTTTCTCGAAGTTTTCTACGCATGACCTGGGTGATTTTAACAATGAGGTAAGACCAGCCGATATCGCTTGAAATGTTGGCGGCCAAATGTGTTATTTTCGCGCCTCGCGACTTCGACAGGCTGTAATCAACGGCGTTAAATCTAGGACCACCGCAGTTAGCTGTCGGTTCTGTACCGCAGGGTGTGGCGCTTCCATTATTCTTGTAACGTTATTGATATTATCTCCTCATTTTGTAAAAGGTAAAAGATAGATGCGGTCACTTCTCTCTATGTAAAATGGTAACGAATCATTCGAAAATTGCCGTGTAACTTCCGATAATAATAATAATAATAATAATAATAATAATAATAATAATAATAATCTTTATTTCAGCAAAAGCCATATACAGAGTTACAATAGGGGTACAGTGATCTCACACTTTTGATTCTCCTCTGGATAGAATAAGTGTAAAATTATGGATTATAGGCCGAGATTCCGATTGGCCATTTCGGAGTCGATAATCAAAACATTCACAAGGCACATTTTTTATGAATCCTCATAAAATAAGAAAAAAGTAAAGCAGTATCACTCTATTTCTATAGAATAGGGTCATCCAAGGAATTGGAACAAGGAACAATACTTGAGTGATATTTTTATTATGGCATCTACCGGAACTAAAGACAGAAAATGTTCAGTATTTTCTTTGGTTTAACATATAATATAAAAGAATAAGCAAAAATCGCACCCTTCATGTCTAAGCCGATAAAAGAAAATTATTATCATTATTTGTTTTTATACAGCTAAAGTTAAGAATCAAAAGAAAGTTTTGAGTACACCAATTATTTAGAAAATTTTATCCTTTGAAGCAATACACAGACAAAGCGCGATAAAAACTGCCTTTTGTAATATCTATGTTTACTGTGAAAATCTTTTTGTTAGACTGATGTAAAGCAGACCAAGTGGTAAAGTTTGTCAACGTTTTAGTGTGTGTGTGTGTGTGTGTGTGTGTGTGTATATATATATATATATATATATATATTTATATCTATATATAGAGCCGGATACTTGCTCTTTATTATTATTATTATATATATATATATATATATATATATATATATATATATATATATACAAATATATATATATATATATATATATATATATATATATATATATATATACAACCACATAATATATAAAAAGAAATTAGTATCATTCATAAATTCAAGAGACCTACAAATAAAAACAAACAAAAAAAAACTATTTGGAAGGAAACTTCATTGCAAAGACTTCGTGAGCCACGTTCCAACGCTTCACTATTACTGCAGTCCTTGGTAATCTTAAACCCCACTTATTCGTGCTTAAGAAAGCAAGCCTTCAGGAAATTATGGATAACAAGCACCCTTTTTATAAACGCAAACTTAATGAATAGGTGCAAGTGGACTCTCCCAAGTTCTCTTTTCTTTTTCTTTTTCTTCTTTTTTTTCTCCAGAAGGCAATGCACCTTTTAAAGATATGGTCACGATGTACTGAGCAGATGAACATTATTCCTTTGGTCTAATAGAGGTTTTCTTCCAAGCATAGGCCTATGCAAAGGTTAAAAGAAATATAAACGTAATAACCATTACTCCATTTAACCTATGGTCTTTTACAATACAATGTTGATAATGTTAATACATGAATGTAGATATCATTTATTTTCGGACCTATTCATATACACCATAATTAGAGAAGATACAATT
>NC_090738.1:29078188-29093188 GCF_036898095.1 Palaemon carinicauda | reverse complement strand
TGTGTGTGTGTGTGTGTGTGTGTGCACTGATTTGGTTGGCTACTTGATTGGCTGACAACGAGTTTCCATGGTAATCAAGTTATTATTGCTGTAGTTGTAGTAGATTTCCTGGCCAGATGGACCCCTGCAATTGCGATGTGACTCTAATTCTGCAGTGAATTAAGTTATGCAGTAAAAGGATTTAGGAGGCCAATTTGAAAAGTAGATAAATCCGAGAGTACCAAAAGAGCAATTGAAATCACAAACACTGAAGGGAATATGTGGAGACAAGCTTAGAATTTCAGGAGACATCGAGCCTTTAATACTTGATAAACCAAACATGAGAAGTACATGTGAAATAGTCTACGGAATGCTAATTTGGTGAATATACAACAAAAATATATCTTTAATTTCACTTTAAGATATATACAGTATAAGGTATAACGTCTAAAGTTACTCTTTAATTAATGTATCAATCTCGAATATATAATACTATCTAAATAATTTGAACAAAAATGTGTTTTTTATGATAAGACCACTTAACCAGACCAAGATTCGAACCTCTTTTGTGTATGTATACAATATATGTGATAATAAAGTAATAAAATATAATTTCCATCAAGTTTATATGTGGATAATCTCGAGTCTATAATTTCAAAACAACTTGAAAAAAAAGTAATTTGATAAAAGCACCTATCGTGCCTAAGATTCGAGCCTCTATAATGTATGTATACATGTTATCAGAAAGTAATAAAATAATAAACTTTTAATCATGTTTACATGTGTGGATATGTATGCCAAATCTATGCAATTCTTATTTGCAATGTAACCAAGAAAGGTATGTCTCTCATACTATCCAATTTCCTTTGAATGCAAGGACCCTTTGTGCAACCCATGTCTGCTTGTTCATAACAGAAAAAAAAAAACACATATAAATCACTGATAAGATACCCAACCTGGTACATACCCATGGCACTGGGGCACCATTCATCACGAGAATTAATTACCTTAAACACACATTCCACTTAATCAAAAGATAACAAGCTCACTGTTACAAGCATATGATTAGTAGGAGTTCGTATCACTCGTCTTTTCTCTACGGTTCATACGAGACGAGTTTTTATCATTAAAAGTTATCAACACGACGTTTTTTTTTTTTCTGTTGATACATGCACGCGAGCACATATTTACAAATATACGCACGCACACATAATATATATATATATATATATATATATATATATATATATATATATATATTATGCTTGTGCATACATACAAACGAACACACACACACACACACACACACACACATATATATACATATATATATAATATATATATATATAGATATATATATATATATATATATATATATATATATATATATATATATATATTTTACATATACAGTATGTGATACATATACAGTATATATATAATCATATATATTTTTTCAGAAATTATATATATATATAAATATATATATATATATATATATATATATATATATATATATATATATATATATATATATTTATATACATATAAATTATGTACGTATGTAATTGTGTTCGCGTGTCTGTCTATCTGCATTATGCCCAACACACTGAACGGAACAGGCCCATTTTCAACAATTATTGGGAGCGAAATTTGCTCGGGAAAGCCTTTAACAGCACAAGATCTCGTGGTATAAGAAACGATTACATTATCAACCGAACCCCTCCCCCTTTTCTCCTAAATTAACCCCAACTGTCTATTATTAATATCTTTACACGATATCTAATTAATTCCAGCCTCGCGCTTCCAAAGGGGGTACCGAATCAAGGGCACCGGCTGACAACCAGCTGGTTGCAAGACCACCTGCCGCCTCTTTCCTTCCTCTTCGTCTCCGTGTGGTATAAAAATGATTAAACTAATACGTGGAGAAAAATAGCAGCGGCCATAGAGGTTAGGGCAATTATTCTAATCTATAATTGCAGGTTATCTAGCGTTTTATGAGCCATACTAGAGCCGGCTCTAAATCACGGTGCCCCGGGAGGGTGAGGATCTCACCACACCCCCACACCCCCTCTTATCCAAGAATTCACCCCTACCCCCTCTGAGGTATTATGAAGCACAAATTCACTTTCCCCTTTCTACCCAACCCCAGTTTTCCAGAGATTGTGATAAATACGGAAGGGGAAAAGTTAAACATGATAATCAAGATAATGGTAAAGTTACTGGTGATTTTTATAAGGTCTGGTTTAGCTACAGAAAGTCTGGGAATGATAGATAGTTGATATAAATAAAGGGATTCTCTCTCTCTCTCTCTCTCTCTCTCTCTCTCTCTCTCTCTCTCTCTCTCTCTCTCTCTCTCTCTCTCTCTGTGAAATTCAACACTTTCATTAATGTTGCAAACAGTAAAAGTGAACTGATGAAAGTAATGCCAACGTGAAAACATTTAAATTCACTCCATAAGAATCACCAATCAACTATCCTCCCCAAATGATTTTCCTAAAGTTCTGTTTATACTTTTAAATGCTCTCTCCAAGATGAAAAAAATAGATTTAGTTAAGGAAGTAAATCAATCATTATTTACCGTTCTGCGCATTAAAGGTGTTAGAATTAATATTTTGTATGTTGCTTTTGAACATTTTATCAAATAAGTATTCTCTTCGTTTAATCGATTTGCTAAACCATTGCTATATCTTGTTTATAATATGCTGAAAATGTTGACCGTTTCTTAAATTTAATGAAGAATCATTATTTCATCATCAGCTTATGATTTTAATTACTACTTTGTTACTCTGCTGAAATTGACCCAAGTGATGTAGTATGGTTCAGTGAATCCTTTAATAATAACATAACCCACCGAAGGAGCTAATGTTTATGAGAGAGAGAGAGAGAGAGAGAGAGAGAGAGAGAGAGAGAGAGAGAGAGAGAGACTGACTTACAAGGATTCTGGCTGTCTCAAAGATTCTTTAGTCCATCTGCGAAGACTCCATTTACTGTTGGGTAGAGCAAATTGGTTTCAACGAGAGAGAGAGAGAGAGAGAGAGAGAAGAGAGAGAGAGAGAGAGAGAGAGAGAGAGAGAGAGAGACACTTACAAGGATTGTGTATGTCTCAAAGGCCTTTTAATTCATCCGAGGAGACTCAATTTGCTCTTTAGTAGAACGAATTACTTTAATCGATGAGAGAGAGAGAGAGAGAGAGAGAGAGAGAGACGAATCTCATCGAACAGACAAGCCATAAAATACGTTTGTCTTTTATCGGCTGCGATTGGTATATTTGGGGATGTCGAGCAAACGGCGAATAATCACGGCATATCACTGGGCGGCGAACAGGTCGCCACCACCATTCCAGCCCCAGAATTATTATGTAAGACGTTGCGAGTTGACCTTTCATGGGCGCGGAAACAATTTGTGAGGCCGTTGGCGTCCTCCTTTGTCCAGAATTACGAGTTCCCTAACGGTCAGCTGCATTATCAAACGGAATTTATCGCCCGGTCGTTGTCGTAAATAAGAAGCTTTAGTGTCTCCCGGCGTTTCCACCATCCGGTTATGAAGTCACACGAGATAAGCGCCTGATACGGAGGTCATGGGGAGATAAGGAAAGAAGGGGAATGGAAGAAGGGGAATTGGCTGGCTGGGAGAGGAAGGGAAGCGAGAAAGGGTTCGGAAAAGGGGAAGATGAGGAAGGGGAGTTTGGTGGGGAAGAGGTAAGTGAGGAATGTTTAGGAAGAGGATATCGGCTTCCAGAGATGGTTCGAGTCAAAGGATAGCCAAGAGGACATACTTGAATACTAACTAACAAAAACCTAGAATGGAAGATCCAAGCTCCTTGGTTGACAATAATATGAATTTGGTTTTATTACATATCTGGCAAACTGATTAGTTTGACATCACGTAACGATAAGTTAATCTGGATATTATTTTTTGAAGTTGCTAATAAAAATTAAGAGTTCCAAACTACATTTTAATCTCTCAGATAGACAATCTAATAGGCGATCATTAATTCAGTCACCCAATTTAACAGAAAATAAATAAATTAACATATTAAATTATAAATCAATTTTGACATTTAAAATTAATAAAGCCTTCCTAAGATTCAGTGTAACAATTGTTCAAGTGTTTGAACTTCTTTGATAAGTTAATATTCTGTTCCATTGTCGAACACATTATATATATATATATATATATATTATAATATATATATATATATATATATATATATATATATATATATATGTAAGGATGTATACATAAATATATATATATATTTATTTATATATATACATATACATATATATATATATATATATATGTTTGTGTGTGTGTATGTATGCATTAGTTATTAATCAAATAAAAAATCACCAATCTATATTTACTTCTTGGTACGGTTTCGAATTTTTTTCATTGTCTTCACATTTACATATACAGATTAAAAAAAAAAAAAAAAAAAAAAAAAAAAAAAAAAAAAAAAAAAACCTTGACCAACACTTGTGAAAATAAACGTACATATTATAAGGTCATATTTCTAAAAAGTAAAACCCAAAAATTTCCTTCTCATTTTAGTCGAAAATTCGAGACTAAAATGACACCTTCTTGCACCTTTGACAAACGAAGATCCAAATATCCTGGGAATGATTGTTCGCAACCACGAAATATTTTCAACATTTCTTTCAAGTTCCGTCAGCTATGATTCATGCCTGACCCGAATGGCGATTATTTTGCGTCAAATCGTCCAATCCTTTGTTGATTTCGACGGGGTTTCTTACCTGCGCCTTTATTATTTGAGGATTTAGGAAGACACGTGTAATTTATCTTTCAGAGTGAAATCATTGCCAAATGTGAGCCGCCGCCTCCTCCTCCTCCTCCTCCTCCTCCTCCTCCTTCTCCTGTGGTGGCCGATGTGGTAACGTCCCGGACTGGTGAACGCCAGACTGGGATTCGAGTCGTTCGTTTCTTTGGTCGCTGCAACCTCACCATCATTGTGAGCTAAGGATGGGGGGCTTGGGGGAGCCTATAGGTCTATCTGCTAAGTCATCAGCAGCCATTGCCTGGCCCTCCTTGGTCCTAGCTTAGGTGGAGAGGGGGCTTGGGCGCTGATCATATACATACATGGTCAGTCTCTACGGTATTCTCCTGCTTGATAGGGCAATGTCACTATCCCTTGCCTCGGCCATTCATGGGCGGCCTTTAAACCTTTAAATCACCACCACCACCACCACCACCACCACCACCACCACCACCACCACCACCTCCTCCTCCTCCTCCTCCTCCTCCACGTTCTTGGATATAAATACTACTAATCAAATCACCTGATACTATTAGAGAACTAAATTCATAAAATGTTGTAATAGTGACCCAAATTGATTTTTTTTTCCAAGAGGGGAACCGCTTATCACATCAATCCTCATGTCAGAGCAAAAGTAAATGTTACATATATAGGTAAAACATAGATAACAGAAAAGACCTTCTCTTCCAACGACATACAATGTAATTTCCATGTGTATTAAACAATAATATATCAATACAGATATAGATCCCTTCTTATTAAATGAACTATCAAACTCTTTAGCATTAAAAAGAGGCAGCACTTTAATTACATTGCATAAAATGTAGAGAAATATGTCTGTAATTGTTACTAAAACAAATCTATTTTTCCTTACTCCTACCTTTCCAGTCTTTTCAAATGGAATTTTGCTACAATATAAAGATATTCGTAAGTCACTTGCAAATATACGCTGCGTTTTATTTTCGTGTAATTAAATTTTCTCCCCTCTCTCCTATCAGTATATCTGCTGTTGGGAGTTATTTTCCATTTAAGCTTAATGTCTAAAGATCTAAACGATTCTAGTTGGAAATTGGCAATTTCAACTCAGATAACATCTAGACTTGTTGCCCAATAAGCTTGTATGGGTTTCCTTTGTTTAGAGAGAGAGGAGAGAGAGAGAGAGAGAGAGAGGAGAGAGAGAGAGAGAGAGAGAGAGAGAGAGAGAGAGAGAGAGAGAATGTGTGTATAATTACAATTACACTGAATACATAGAACAATGGAACGAGCCCATAAATGCCTAACCTCTATACCTCTTCCCCACACCAACTCCCCATCCCCAACCCTCTCCCCCCCCAAAAAAAATACATAGAAACCTTGAAATGCGGCCATAGACACTGAACTTTCATAGATCTACCAACTACCCGCTAAAAACTACATAGAAACCCTGAAATGCGCTCATAGACGCTGAACTCCCATACCTCCACCCAACACCCAATGAAACAAAGAAAAAAACAATATATATATACATATATATGTATATATGTATATATATAATATATAATATATATATGATATATATAATATATATATATATGATATATATATATATATATATATATATATATATATATATATATATATATATATATATATATATATATATGCAGAAGAACCACAGGGAAAATGAAAATACGAAATATACGATTAAGTCCTGACTAGTTGAAGTATATTCAGGACTTTATCGTATATTTCGTATTTTCATTTTCCCTGTGGTTCTTCTGCATCTGAGCACCACGTTTTCCTGTGATTTTTACGCATATATATATATATATATATATATATGTATATATATATATATATATATATATATATATGTATATATATATATATATATATATATATATACATATATATATATATATATATATATATACATATATATATATATATATAAATAAATAAATTTATAAATACTTTCTTGATATGAGAGTCACAAGAAAACCCTTTTACACCGAACCCGTTGTAATTATTCCACTAGGCTTCTTAATTACAGTTTAATAGTTTATTTTGCATTTAATCAATAGCCTTTTAACTCCCTACTCGCTTTCAATGAGTAATCATCACTATATTATTAACAATCCTTGAGTTCGTTTAGTTTTTCAATATTTAAATTCCACTCTATCGCAAAAAAAATATAACATCAAGTATCTAATTGATCTGCATTTTGGAATTTGAACATTTAGTTTTATTTCTTGGCCATGCACTAACTTGTCTTAGATGTTTAGTCAAAGTCCAGGCTAATTGATCTCTTCAACATATTACCTTTGTTCAAAGGTTCTTGCTGACATAAGACAGGTTTAATCTAAACTTGAACCATCGTCAGTCTCCCAAATATGGAGTTATAGCTTATTACAGTTGTTATAAAAATTGCATAACAATTTCTATATTATTATTATTATTATTATTAAATGCTAAGCTACAACCCTAATTAGAAAAGTAGGATGCTATAAGCCCAGGGGCCCCAACAGGGAAAATAGCCCAGTGAGGAAAGGAAACAATGAAAAATAAAATATTCTAAGAATAGTAACATTAAAATAAATATTTCCTATACAAACTATAAAAACTTCCACAAAACAAGAGGAAGAGAAACTAGATAGAGCAGTGTGCCCGAGTGTACCCTCAAGCAAGAAAACTCTAACCCAAGACAGTGAAAGACCATGCAACAGAGGCTATGGCACTACCAAAGACTAGAGAACAATGGTTTGATTTTGGAGTGTCTTTCAAGACAAAAATCTCTATGACAGTCAACTTATATGTTGTTAATACTGACAGTTTCCCCCTTTCTGCCAAGCAATACGTTTTATTAAACTATCCTCAACATGACCAGTGTATTTTTTCAATAAGTCAGAGGAAATAAATCCTTAGACGTCTAAAATCATTGATGAATTCATAAGTTTTATATATACCAAAATCATTTATTGAAGGACAGCATTTACTTTCTATCTTAGATATTATTTAATTAAAAGTTATTATTTACCTCATCTACTCGGAATTACGTTAAACACACTCGGATGTAAGAAATACATTTTTATCACCTTGATTGTAAATTATACAAACAAGACCACCAAAAATAAAATCTTAATATTATTCTTAATGAAACTTGTATAGGAACTAGAGCGCTCTAACGAACAACAAAATCTTCATCAAATATCATCCCTGCTTGATTTTAGTTGCGATATTCTCTCTTTCAACAACATATTCCCGTTCCCTAGAGCCATTTTCAACATCTAAAAAAAAAAAACAATAACAAAAAAACAAGAAAACCCAATCAACAACAGAAATAACAAAGGCAGCATCCCTTTCTCTTTTCGCGTCTAAAACGTGTTGACATTTCCGCAGTTGAAATCATCCAAACCAAATGAAACCGAAAGGTATCAGTGAGGATAAGAAAACTTACATGTTGTTCAATACTGACAGTTTTCCGCAAGTCCCATAGTGCCATTTCCCCGTCAAAAATGGAATCGGAAATCACTCGCAATCCCAAAGTTCTCTTGTATTTGCGGTCGCTCCAAGTGGTTCTCAACAGGTACAAGACTCTGGAATATTGTAAAATGATTTAGGAGAGCTGTTGCAAAGGTCGCAAGTATTCTCTGGGCTTTTTTTTTTTTTTCCCAAGTGAAACGATGACGAGAAATGGCTGTGATATTGGATCTGTGTTGAGGGATTTTCATTTCGATTTTATGGAAGTCGGTTTATCATATTTTTCTAATCTCTCTCTCTCTCTCTCTCCTCTCTCTCTCTCTCCTCTCTCTCTCTCTCTCTCTCTCTCTCTCTCTCTCTCTCTCTCTCTCTCTCAGATATGCAAACTGCAAATCTTGAATTTATTTGTAGTTTATCTATTTCCTTGTTTCCTTTCTCACTGGGCTATTTCTTACTGTTGAACCCGTTGGCTTAAAGCATTCTGCTTTTCCAACTAGCGTTGTAGCTTAGCTTGTAATAATAATAATAATAATAATAATAATAAAATAATAATAATAATAATAATAATAATAATAATAATAATACACTGCCTGATAGATTATACACTTATTGCACAGACATTAAATATATATATAATATATATATATATACATATATACACATATATATACATATATACACATATATATACATAAAACATATATATATATATATATATATATATATATATACGTGTGTGTGTGTATTTGTGATAGCCGTTTGTGATTTTGCACAAACCAAATAATTCTAAAATTTCCATATGTTTACAACATGAAGTTACCTAATGTTATTCCAATCAGCCTAACTTTATTTCTTCCCTTCTTTCGAAAACTGTCTTTCGAAAGCATAATAAATCGCGCTGTTAATGGTATAAAGCACAATGATTAAAACACAAATATATCTCCAAATTAATAGAACTGTATCTTACCGCATTTTATGACTAATAAACGCAAACCAAAAAGTACAAGAAAATTTCAAAGAATTAATAGATGATTTATGAGAACTTTTTTTCTATAAACAATGCATACAATATGATATTAGTAAATAGATACGGAGAAGTAATCAAGGAATGATGATGACAATGATGGCATTGATGATATATTATAAAAGATGATGACAATTAAATAGATAGATGATAATGAAGACTATTATAGCAAAATAAAATCAAATATAAACACTAAAACTGAATTCTCCTTCATTAAAATCATTACAGCATATATATATATATATATATATATATATATATATATATATATATATATATATACAGTATATATACTATATATATATATATATATATATATATATATATATACTGCATATATATATATATATATATATATATATATATATATATATATGCAGTATATATATATATATATATATATATATATATGTATATATAGTCATATATATACACATATATATGCATAAATACATATATATACATATATATATATATATATATATATGCATATACATATATATTCTGTGTGCGTGTTTCATGAAATAAAAATTCTAGAAATATTAAAATATCAATCTAGGGGAAATTCTATAAATAAAAATAAATTATTTCCATATTTAAAAAAAAAAATTAAAACTACAATATTTTAGTTGTAATAATTCCCATGAGCAGAAAATATATCACCACTTTCACTCGCCCTTCTTGTTCATGAGTTTAGACCATTAGTATACGGATGCTGGGACCGACCGAAAGAAGTATATTACACTGGCGAGCTTATCTTTCATCTGGATGGCGTAAGAGCATCCCGACATTAATTGCCCAGATCTATTATGGATTCATCAGGAAAAGGCTTTCGCGAAACACAACGGGTTTTCTTACAAGAATATTTTCGTGGGAGATAACAGTGCATTTAACCGTTCGTAGCTGCAACTGTGCAATTGTTTGTATTCTTCGTTGTTCTTATTACGAAGAATGTGAGGGTTTAACTGGGTGAAGATATTTTAATGTCAGAGGGATTTTGAGTTGAGAGAGAGAGAGAGAGAGAGAGAGAGAGAGAGAGAGAGAGAGAGAGAGAGAGAGAGAGACCGTTCTTAGCTGCAACTGTGGAACTGTTTGTATTCTTCGTTGTTCTTATTACGAAGAATGTGAGGGTTTAACTGGGTGAAGATATTTTGCTGTCGAAGTATGACTTACGAAAATATGATAGATGATATATATATATATATATATACATACATATATATATATACACACAGTATATATATATATATATATATATATTTATATATACATACATATATATATATACATATATATATATATATTTCATATATATATACATATATATTTATATATACGGAGAGAGAGAGAGAGAGAGAGAGAGAGAGAGGGAGTTTTATTTTATTTCTTATTCCGCGCTGTTAATACGAAAGACATTGTAATTATTCCAATTTACAGCTGTTCCATGCAGTTCATATTCGTTTAATTTTAGGAGAAATTATCTAAGAAGTGATGGCGATAATCCAGAATAACTGTATTCAAATAGTACTCCTCTCCCATGCTTTTCCTTTTATTTACACTAGTTATTAAAATGGTTATGGTATGATTTCCCTTTTTATACCGACTTCTAACTAAGTATGCACTTGCACAGTTTCAAGAAAAACATTCATAATTCCCTAATGAATGAAAACTCCATCTAAGTAATGATCATGTCCCAAACATGATAATATAAGAAAATACCACTCAAATACCATTCATCTAATTGCAGTTAGATAATATCAAATGACGTTAGCTACTGTCTCTTGGTTCACGTCGTTATCAAAGATCTAAACAACCGGGATACAGTTTAGCAAAGTCTGGAAGTGTTCTTCCAATCACAGCATGCGCTCGCTTAGCCGAGAAAAGTATCGCTAATCCATGACGTCATCACCTACCCGTACTATTTTTTTACAATTTTCCAGAAAATTCCATATCCTCAAAATTGTCTTCGCTCCACCATGGCTATCTTTACTCGCAATTAAACATAATCTCATTGCTTCTCTACTCTGGCAAACGGTATATGCATGTGCTCCGTATGCCATCCTCGTGGGTCAATATTATAAGTTAGAAATACCGAGCTCGCGCTAGATTAGTGTTAATATCGTCCTGGGACAATCCCTTCCAGACTTCGCTAATATGCAACAGGGACCCCACCTACTTTACTTTCCAGTACAAGAAAAATGAAAATAAGGTGTTTTGTTGAGGCAATTGTAATAGTTGAATATCGCTTGAAGATTCTACCAGCGAAACTTGAAAGACTACCAGCTATATTCTTCTTCTAACAAATTCATAATAAAATAATGAAAAAAACAAACGACTAATCAATAGTGTTTATAATGTTTATTTAAGATGATCCAAGTAAGAAATTGAAATCGCATTTTTTTTTCTAAAACGAATTAGTTTGGCCTTAATGAGAAACCAACAATAACTTGGTTATTGTGGTTTTTTTTTTTTTTTTCAGTCCTATTGCGATGTTCATATTTTCACTTAGATATTGAATGGAACCAGAAATCAGAAAAATCTCTATATATCTATCTATCAATTACGTCAATTTCTTTCTTAGTTCATTATTCGTTGTTATTTATTACCAATTATTTTTGCTATACATTCATCATATACAGGATTTCAAAATCATAGACAAAAGGATACAGAGATATAATGATTAACTTACGCTCATGTTTATTTATTCCCACTGACCAAAGATAAGAGAAAGTGGGAAAAGAGAGAAGAAAGGGGGTTTGAAAGGCAAGAAACAGAATATGGGGAATTGAAGAAAACAGTAAAAAGAAGGGAATGCATATAGGAAGAAGCAACAGCAGTGTGAAGAGAAAAAGAATATAAGAAAAAAGATAGGAGACACATTACAGGAGTAATGGGAGGAGAAAAAGAAAACCATTGAAGAAGAACTAGTGGAGGAGTGTATGGATCGTAGCAAGTGGAGGTATAGGAAAATTGCCTTCACTAAAGAGGAGAAATAACATGAAGAAAAGAAGGAATAGCTGGAGCAAAGGAATTTGGAATTATAGTAAGTGGGAAAAAAGGAACAAATAAAATGGGATTAATTTATACTAACTTTAAGTCTTTTTATTCCCACTGACCGAAGATAAGAGAAAGTGGAAAGAGAGAAAGAGGAGGAGGAAAGTGGTATGATAGGCAAGAATCAGAGTATGTGGAATTGCATGGATCATAGAAAGAGGAGGTATAGGAAAATTGCTTTCACTAAAGAGGAGAAATAAGATAGAGAAACGCAGGAAGAGCTGGAGTGAAGGAATTTGGAATAACAGTAAGTGGAAAAAAAAGAACAAACAAAATGGGATACAACGAGAGAGAAAAACAAGAAAAATAAAGAAGAATAAAAAGTAGAAACAAGAGGAAGTGAGAGAGGAAAATTGCCTTCACTAAAGAGGAGAAATAAGATGGAGAAAAGCAGGAATTGCTGGAGTAAAGGAATTTTGGAATAATAGTAAGTGGAAAAAAAAGAACAAACAAAATGGGATACAACGAGAAAGAAAAACAAGAGAAATAAAGAAGAATAAAAAGTAGAAACAAGAGGAAGTGAGAAAGGAAAACTGCCATCACTAAAGAGGAGAAATAAAATAGAGAAAAGCAGAAATAGCTGGAGTAAAGGAATTTTGAATAATAGTAAGTGGAAAAAAAGAACAAAAAAAATGAGATACAACGAGAAAGAAAACCAAGAAAAATAAAGAAGAATAAAAAGTAGAAACAAGAGGAAGTGAGAGAGGAAAATTGCCTTCACTAAAGAGGAGAAATAAGATAGAGAAACGCAGGAATTGCTGGAGTAAAGGAATTTGGAATATCAGTAAGTGGTAAAAAAGAACAAAAAGAAAATGGGATACAGGGAGAAAGAAAAACAAGAAAAATAAAAGGAAGAATAACAAGAGGAAGCGAAGAGCTTTTGTGCAAATCCAGAGCAGTGCATCCAACGAGGCGTCATCCTTACCCAAACATCCAGAGCCGCGATGAAGTTTAAAGGTATTAACTGTTATCAAAATTAATAGTATGAATGCTGTTGATAGTTAAGGCGGTCATTTGGGGCAATATATCTGTCACTAGACCCATTACCGCAGGATGGCGGCACAAAGACCAGAACGCCTAACGGCGATAATTGCAGTTGCTGTAATGTAGTGTCCGACCTTAATGACTTTGCTGCAGCAAACCTAACCCTCCTCTGCATTTCACCCCCTCCCATGGTCTCCAACAGCCCCCCCCCCCCCACCCCACCCCCCAGCCATCAGGGTGGGTATTGATGCACAAATTAAAGCTGTTAAGTTCATGTTCTTTGTAGACTGCAATTAAGGGTGAATTGCAAGCGTCTTATTTAAAGCTTTTAATTACTATGTAAGCGTGACACGCATGCCAAAAGGACCATCCTATCCAATTAAGACTTTTTCTCGTTACTTTTTATGAACGGGGTCGACCAGCAAGATTAATTTTCATATGAGAACATTGTCTGGAGAACTTTTAACATTGGGTTAACCCTCCTTGACATATTCACTTTGGGGGGGGGGAGGGGGCTGGAACAAACGACAAATTTGTTGAAAATTCTCTCTCTTTTTCATTCTCTATTCTATCGGTTTCCTTATTTCATTTTCTCTAACTTGTTCTCTCCACACCAACACGCCGAACTTAAGATAGAGAAAACCCCCCTCTCTCTCTCTCTCTCTCTCTCTCTCTCTCTCTCTCTACAAACATGAAGCAATCGCCAAAAATGGATCTCGTATGTCATGGTCACTTTCCCAAAACAAACAAAATGACAAAACAGTGAAGAAGAATCTCTCTCTCTCTCTCTCTCTCTCTCTCTCTCTCTACGTTTGCAAACATTAAGCAATTGTCGGAAAAGGATCTTTCAACCTATGTCTGACCCAAAACAAACAATAGCTGATAAATCCCTAGAGAAAGATTTTACCATATCTCTCTCTCTCTCTCTCTCTCTCTCTCTCTCTCTCCACGTTTGCAAACATTAAGCAATTGTCGGAAAAGGATCTTTCTGCTTCAGTGTCTGACCTAAAACAAATAAATCCCTTGAGAAAGATTTTACCCTCTCTCTCTCTCTCTCTCTCTCTCTCTCTCCACGTTTGCAAACATTAAGCAATTGTCGGAAAAGGATCTTTCTGCTTCAGTGTCTGACCTAAAACAAATAAATCCCTTGAGAAAGATTTTACCCTCTCTCTCTCTCTCTCTCTCTCTCTCTCTCTCTCTCTCCACGTTTGCAAACATTAAGCAATTGTCGGAAAAGGATCTTTCTGCTTCAGTGTCTGACCTAAAACAAATAAATCCCTTGAGAAAGATTTTACCCTCTCTCTCTCTCTCTCTCTCTCTCTCTCTCTCTCTCTCTCTCTCTCTCTCTCTCTCTCTCTCTCTCTCTCTCTCCACGTTTGCAAACATTAAGCAATTGTCGGAAAAGGATCTTTCTGCTTCAGTGTCTGACCTAAAACAAATAAATCCCTTGAGAAAGATTTTACCCTCTCTCTCTCTCTCTCTCTCTCTCTCTCTCTCTCTCTCTCTCTCTCCACGTTTGCAAACATTAAGCAATTGTCGGAAAAGGATCTTTCTGCTTCAGTGTCCTGACCTAAAACAAATAAATCCCTTGAGAAAGATTTTACCCTCTCTCTCTCTCTCTCTCTCTCTCTCTCTCTCCTCTCTCTCTCTCTCTCTTCTCTCTCTCTCCACGTTTGCAAACATTAAGCAATTGTCGGAAAAGGATCTTTCTGCTTCAGTG
>NC_090738.1:29071436-29077688 GCF_036898095.1 Palaemon carinicauda | reverse complement strand
TGTAGTTTATATATGAAATAACTATTTTAATGCTGTTAGTGTTATCAAAATCTTTTATATCAATTGTTCATTACTTCTCTTGTAGTTTATTTCTTTATTTCCCATCCTCACCAGGCTAGTCTTCCCTATTGGAGTCCTTGGCCTTATAGCATCCTGCTTTTTCAATTAGGGTTGTACCTTAGCTAATAATAATAATAATAATAATAATAATAATAATAATAATAATAATAATAATAATAAAAGTGGGATGGATATATGGGGGTGTGTCTGTTGATGGGCCAAAAATTAAGGTTAAATTGGGTAATGAATTGTAATTAATTAAACTCATGGAATTTTTCTTCCAATTGTCGGTCATCTGTGTTATTGCAAAATGTATGTAGCCTATATCTATAACATATTTTTCTACCATTAAAAAAAAAAAAAATAATTTGATGTCTCAAGTACGAATTCAATCTTGTTGATCACACAAACATAATCTTAATTTTGTACTATGTCAGTATCAAACTGCTTTCAAAAAGGTTTTTTAACACTAGAATAGAACTACTAGCTTTTTTATTTGGAATCTTATGTCAGCTGTATAGTGTATCCCCAAAAAATTGTAATAATTATTACAATGGTATTAGAAATTAACTAGAGAATGTAAATTATTTTAATTAATTACTTTTCAGTTATGAAATGTATTGCATTGTTATAGATATCTTCTACGGTTCTATGTTATCAAAAACACTTCTGAATTTGTTACTATAAACACACTGATATTATCTACCTATCCTTCTTGTTTTTGGTAATATTCTCTCCTTCTCTCTCTCTCTCTCTCTCTCTCTCTCTCTCTCTCACGAAGGTAATTTGGATATAGACGGAGGATAGACTGTTTGAACTTATTTGACCTTTAAACTCGACGACTGATAGACGGAGGATAGACTATTTGAACTTATTTGACCTTCAAACTCGACGACTAAGGGGTCAGTTAATAGAGGCATTCAAAATTATTAAAGGAATAACAAATGTAGATTACAACAACATATTCACGGATACAAACTGGAATTGAAAAGATACAACACCACTCAATGTGGCATTTTCTTCTTTACATTTATCTTCACATCACTATAACTATTATCCCTCTTTTCTTCTCCGCTCCTCTTTCAATACCACACTTACTAGAGCCACACTTCCTTCTCATATTCCTCCTTTTAAAACTACTACTATTACCATTACTATTCCCCATCCGCTTCCTCACTACCTCCTACTTTTCCCCTTTACCATCCTCCTCCTCCTCCTCCTCCTTCTCCTCCCCAAAACCCCAAGAGCAGTGACACAGACCCCTATTGGCCGACGCCTCAGAAGATAACAATATAGTAAAACAGGAATGAGGGCGGGTGTAAAGCGGCATCTCAGCCATTCCTCTTGTTTATCGTCCCTAAAGAGGCGGACTGGGAATGGGATACTACTGGAAGCTCTCCAGGGCTCTGCTAGTATTATGTTGCCAGGGCGATAGGAAAGGCTTTGTGGGGAAGGAAGGCTCTAAGGCGGAAAGGCTGTTTGGGGTTGAAGAGGACTTGCAGTGTTGTGGGCGGGTAGGTGGGTGGGTGGGTGTGATAGTAGTGGGACGCAAGAGGGTCTTCGATAGAGCCTTTTGCTTTCCTGAAGGCGTTGGGGGAGAAGTGAACGGATCGTGCATGCCATCCTGTAAATTGCTGAATGTTACTGTTCTTAAAGTGTTTTACTTTAATTGTTCATTTCTTCTGTTAATTTATTCCTTTCCTTTCCTCTCTTGGTTATTTTTCCATGTCGGAGCCCTTAGGCTTGTAGCATTCTGCTTTTCCAACTGGGCTTGTAGCTTAGATAATAATAATAATAAACTCATTATAATTAAGCAAATTCAAATATTTGTAATCGGTTTGCTGTAACTGTTATACTGTTATTGTGCTTATCTGTTTTATACGTCTTTTGTTGTGCTTCCCCGGATACCACTCATCAGATTTAGCTAATATGTTGGAGAACAGTTCATGTAAGCGTTTATCTTGACTGCAAGCCGTCGTTTGAAAATCGTAGTAATCAAATAACTGTAACAGAAGGAAATAACATGTACCAATACACAGACCGCTGGCATAACGAAAATGTCATTAACTTCCCGCGTCTAGAACCCTAAATCTCTCTCTCTCTCTCTCTCTCTCTCTCTCTCTCTCTCTCTTAAAAACTCATACATATTAAGAATTAATAATGTTCGTATATTGTACGTTTTATCACATAAAACTTAAACAAATTTCTAATAATCGATCTTTTCTTTCGTTAAATTATCCATCACGTATATGCAGTCACTTTATCTGGTTCAAGTTTTTAAAGGAATCTTCATATCCCAAATCCGTGAAATTCCAGTCCTTCCTTTCTACATCGCACATAAAACAGTGCCTCTTGACTTGCCCTCATTGTCTGGGCGCTACTTTTAAAGGCTGTTTCTATGGTCCTTTCATTCAGGGGAAAGGCCTGCCCACGTCTAGAACTCTAAGTATCTGGAAGCTGCAATATCTCCTGGCAATACAGATACCTGATGCCAGTTGTAAACAACTGCGCAGCTATAACATGGAAATCAGGCAGAGGAATGAACGAGCCTGTAAGACTTAAAGTATGGGCTGGGAAGTAATTATTTCCAGAGTTCATTAGCAGATAAAGAGGCGTTATCGTCGAAACTTTACTACTTGCACGATTCCCCAGAGATTAATTTGATTTCTGTGGGAATAGCGAGAAGCTCGTCCATTAAGATTTTAATGACTCTCCCGCACTTTAGAGTAAGTGCCTTAATGAATACCAAAGAAACTTGGGGGGGGGGGGGGGGGTTTAGAGACAATAAAAAAGGACAGATGGAGACAGAGATCCACACGGAAAATAGAGAACAAGACAGAGAAGCATTGCGACTTGGATTGACAAAGATAAATTAGGTAAGCTTAAATAAGGCAAGATTATATATATATATATATATATATATATATATATATAAAATTATAACTGATAAAAACATATATATAAAATGATAACTGATAAAAACTTATATACAAAATGATAACTGATAAAAACATATATATGAAATGATAACTGATAAAAACATACTAAAAGGAATAAAAAATAACGAGCCAGGAAAAAAATAGGCCATGGACAAACAGAAAGATTGAACATGGTGACAAACTTAAAAAAAAAAATATACTTTGGGCAGACAGACGGAGAAACACATATCGTCATCAGTATTATTGGTTAGGGGATTGTTTTGAATTTATAGGAACATCATTTTAGCTACACTGTTAAGAAAAAACCGTAACTGTAATCGGAAATTCTCCGTAAAAACATACTGTTCTCGGCCGTATTTCAGTAAAATAAAGGCGACCGTAATTTTACCATACTTTGTTACTATCCTTTACGTCATTATATTGTTTTTAAAACGGCAAATGCCTGGCAACATTTATTCCAGGACTTTTACGGTTTTTACGGGAAATTTTTTAAATATACCATGAAATAAATTTCAGGAAATTTATATTATAAACCTAGATTAACGGCATTAAAACTATTCAAATAATCAAGAATTTTAACCATGGCAATAGCAATGTCAATTGTACTAAATAGTGAGAAAGATTTTTTGCAACGTTTTCTGTTCATAACATTATTCATTCAATCCCTCCGTAAGGGCATTTGTCATATTATGCAACATTTTACATGTCCTATTGATACCAACATATTGTTTGATGATAAATAATAATAGAAAAAAAAAAATCTATGCGTACACTTCAGAAGTTTAAAATTTGATGTAAAGGATTTTTTTTGTCTTAAATTTGGTGATTTTTTTTTTCTTTTTTTTTTTTGGTCTTAAATTTGGTGTAAAGGTTTTTTATTGTCTTAAATTTGGTGTGAAGGTTTTTTTTACGATATCTTAAATTTGGTGTAGTTTTTTTTATGCTGTCTTAAATTTGGTGTAAAGGTTTTTTGTTGTCATAAATTTGGTGTAAAGGTTTTTTGTTGTCATAAATTTGGTGTGAAGGTTTTTTTGTCATAAATTTGGTGTGAAGGTTTTTTTTATTGTTGTCTTGAATTTAGTGTAAAGTTTATTTATTTTTTTTTTTTTGTTGTCTTAAATTTGGTGTAAAGGTTTCTTTTTGTTGTCTTAAATTTTGTGTAAAAGTTTTCTGTTCTTGTCTTGATGTATTCTTTTTATTTTCTATAAGTTATTCTTCACTTCGCCTTTTCTATTCCATACTTGTTCTTGGGGTTCCTGTATTCAATTAGGGTTGCATCTTGGCTTGTAATAATAATAATAATAATAATAATAATAATAATAATAATAATAATTTGAATTATTTACCATATTAGAGCGAGAGTTACCTAACCAAATCCCTCATTTTGGTTTGTACAAATTTGGACAGAGTTGAGAGAGAGAGAGAGAGAGAGAGAGAGAGAGAGAGAGAGAGAATCTTAGAAATCGTCTTATGTAGTCTATATTCATCTGATTCGAGGACGGAACACTGACCACTCATTTTGAGATCTGATTGCACTACCACTACAATACGAGGTCAGAGAGAGAGAGAGAGAGAGAGAGAGAGAGAGAGAGAGAGAGTAAAAAATCTAAGAAATCGTCTTAAGTAGTCAATCTTCATCTGATTCAAGGAAGAAACACTGACCACTCATTTTGATATCTGATTGCACTACCACTACAATACGAGGTCAGTGAGAGAGAGAGAGAGAGAGAGAGAGAGAGAGTAGATAATGGTTGGGAAATTAGTGAGTCGGGGGTGGGGGGAGGGAGACTGCCAGGATTAGCATAGAAACAGCTAATAAATCACCGAGGCAGAGAACACACAAATCATGGCTAACAATACATCATCCCAAAAAGGGGCATCTGGCAAAATCATTATAGACCTAATACCATTTACATCAAGTTCCAAATCATCGAATATCCGTTTTGCATAATGAGATCTCAACCATTCAGCCCTATAACTGCATCAGAATTAGCTCCGGCGATTATTCCGGGGGGCCCATAAAACTAGTAATATTGCTCCATAATTAACGCTAAAACCAACCCGCGCAGCCTTATTATCCAAACATATTAAGGCCAGCATCACCCATAACTACTTCAGAATTACCCCAAATTACCTTAATTGTTATATTCCCCTTTTTTTTTCTCCTACTCATTCGTTGCATTTTCCCAGCCCCTTTACCTATGAAAACAGCTTCCCTTTACCTATGTAAAGTGTTTCCCCTTTACCTATGTAAGCCGTTTCCCACTTCACCCTTACCTATGTAAGCCGTTTCCCACTTCCCCCTTACCTATGTAAACCGTTCCCCCTTACCTAATAGTACACCGCTTCCCTCTTTCCTACGTAAACCGTTTCCCCCCTTACCTATGTAAACCGTTTTCCTCTTACCTATGTAAACCGTTTCCCTCTTACCTATGTAAACCGTTTCCCTCTTACCTCCTTATGAAACCCCCTGGAAAAATACCCTACCCCCTATCCTCTTCTCCCCACTGCAACCAATAATCTCCTCCCCCACCCCTCCCCTCCCCTAAACAAGGCACGATGTACCAGCATTCGTAACTGCAAGATATTATCTAAAATTAACCACACGGGCTCTTGTGTCCATATTCTCTTTTTATCAAATTTGATAAAGAGAAGCGACAATATCTGAAAGAACGCATCTGTACCCTTATGTAAATAACCATGTTCGTTTGAAATGCCACAATTACAATTTGCAAAATGAAAAGGGGAAAATTTTTAATGTTTTATTGTTAATTACCTTATTACCGACTATAATGCGTGATTGTTCTTTTAGCTAATTGTTCATAAAAGAAAGAAACTTTTACAGAACGTTTTGGTAGAAAATGCAAATTATTACCATATAGAAAAACTAGAATTTCTACTTAATGTTATTAGTCATTAGTAGGGGAAAATAATTCAAAATACTTCTAAAGACAACAAATGTTAATTCAAGAAAAAAAGAAAAAACAATAGAATATTTAGTGTACCACGCATTACATCTATTCATCCACACCAAAAACAAACTAAAATAACCCCCTGTGCATTACGCATTCAGATAATTACATACCAAGTAAATAAAAACAAATCAGAATAGACCTAGATTCTAGTATAAACATTCATGAAAATTCATTCTAAGCCATAAGGCATTTATTACCCGCACGCATGACGTGGATTAGAGTTGGCGAAACATCAGCTAAATATCAGACATAAAACACTGGCTATTACAGTAAGCCAC
>NC_090738.1:29051436-29066436 GCF_036898095.1 Palaemon carinicauda | reverse complement strand
AGAATAATTTTATTTCTATTGATTTAACTTGTGTTCAAGGAAGAACATTAAAAAACATTTAATAATAATAACTCACGAATTATCACTCTCATAACTTTACCTCATTATATCAAGCCGAGTGGTTCAATACTTTGGCTGCTACTGATTTGCTGTAGTCATGAAAAATGGCTATATACTAGTAACTGCCCCATTAGGGACTTGAGATACTAGGAGGCTCAACGCAGTGTCACCCCCTTCAAGAGGAAAAAGGTATATATCGAAAAAACGATATAACTCACACAAGCACAGTTATGTATGTATGTATGTATGTGTATGTATTATATATATATATATATATATGTGTGTGTGTGTGTGTGTGTGTGTTGTATGCATACATATATATGTGTATGTATTCATATACATTTATTCGGTAGGTGTGTAAGAATTCATCAATATAATAGTTTCCCAAATAGGTTAGGAAAAAATTACATTTGAATACACCCTTTGCAGGGTTTATGAGGGAACGCCAGCTGCGTAATTGTAAGAAAAATAAAGATGCTTAAAATATGCAAACATTCAACCTTTAAAAACCGAAGTGGCTAGGAAGAATGAGATTAATATACCTAATCCAAGATAGAGTCTGGCATTCTATTACCAGTGAATATTTATCACCTCATTCACCGAAGTCTTACATCAACATTTTCATTTCATAAAAAAAAATGGATTTTCAGAATTCTAATCCTCAGTTCGACAATCATACAATATACAACCCCATTATTTTCCAAGGACCTTTGATCGGTGAGATTGGAGAGGACGAAGCAATGGCAACGTTCCAGAGTTTATGATTGAAACATGAAAAGAGTAATCTAGCTTCCTTTTCTTCCGAAGTGAAAAGCTCGAGAACACACAAACACACATAGGCGAATAAAGCCGCAATATTTATTGCTCATTCTACGTGGCGTGACTCGAAGTTATACCCATTCGCCTATCCCTGTATCATTAAAATTGACTGCGGTTAACCCATCAAAACCTCTTTCAGTAAGGTGGCTTTTAGACCCTATGGCCGGCCTCTACCGTCCATGACCCAGGGGAAGGCCAAGCTCTCTTTTATCTTGTAATTACAAGTATCAGACCATGTAACAACTGGGTTTCAGGAGCTCCTTGCCAGGTAGTTCCTGATGCAATTCAAGTTTGTTTGCCTTGGCTAACTCGCTCACCGTTTTTCTAATCATTTTTTTTTTCTATCTCTCTCCCCTTCTATCTGCCATTGCGGAGAGGAGGAATAAAACCTCATTTATATGCAAATGTAAATGATAAGGTAAGAGAAAGAAATTAGGCCATAATGACAACGTAGTTAGAGAGGTGAAGACGACGACGGTGGCGGCTGGCGATTGTGGTGCAGATGATGATCACGATGATGATGATGATGATGATGGGCCTTGATGGTAATGCTTCTTTGACGATGGTAGTGATTACAATTACGGCCAGGGTTTTGTTTGCATTGTTGGGCCAATTGGAGGTTTTCGCTGGTTCCTGGCAGCGTGTCAGGATGCACGCTCTGTGTGAGCGTCCCTAATTGTATAAGTGCAGGTCATGAGAGCTCTATATTATTCTGCTTTTGTTTGGAGAGAGAGAAAAAAAAAGGGAAAAAAAACTATATACAGCAGGGAGAGGGAAAAGATTATTGTAATTCAGTCGCCAGTTTAATTTGCATCAGGTAGCCTTTGAGGAATTAAGATTCGTAAAGAACGATTATCATGGTGGTTATTATAAGGCTTGTCCGGGTACTACCAGCACCAGATGTTCAACTCAATCAGAAAAATACCAAAAGTTAAATGGTTTTATTACTTTAGATTCCAGACAAGTGCTCTCTCTCTCTCTCTCTCTCTCTCTCTCTCTCTCTCTCTCTCAAAAACACACAATGTTCTGTGCAAAGTTGACCCCCTTCACTTGCATTCCTTCTCTCTCACTCTCTCTCTCTCTCTCTCTCTCTCTCTCTCTCTCTCTCTCAAAAACACACAATGTTCTGTGCAAAGTTGACCCCCTTCACTTGCATTCCTTCTCTCTCTCTCTCTCTCTCTCTCTCTCTCTCTCTCTCTCTCTCTCAAAATTACAATTCAGTAGGGGAATGGTGGTGATAATATGAACATAGCTAACGACTCCATGACAACGTGAAGTGCTATGGTAATAACCATGATTACATATTATGGCTACAATTAGCATACATTTGACATCAGTATATCCATAGTAGGGATAAGTGCCAGTAATTATGGTCTATAGAGGTGAATTAGTGGTTTACTTTTGTTGAGTTTTACTGGTCGCTATTCGTAAAGGCGTGTTCTTGACTTCCGGCAAATATTTCTTAAAAGACTATTTTTCGATATCTCGGTGTTTTTTGGTTAGAGTGGTTTCCTTTACAAGGTATTAACTACCTTTTAGTTCTTTTGTTATTCGCCTCTTTTTTTCATTAAGAACACTATCTAAATGTTTTTATCAAGACCAATATCTAAACTTTTTTTCAAGACCACTATATAAACGTTTTTCATCAAGACCATTATCTAAGCGTTTTTTATTACGATCACTATATAAATATTCTAATCAAGACCACTATCTAAACGTTTTTATAAGGACCACTATCTAAATGTTTTTTTTTTATTCAAGACCACTATCTAAATTTTTTTTTTATAAAGACCACTATTTAAACGTTTTTTTATCATGACCACTATTCAAACGTTTTCTTATCAAGACCACTATCTTCACGTTTTTTATCATGACCACTATTCAAACGTTTTCTTATCAAGACCACTATCTTCACGTTTTTTATCAAGACCACTATCTAAACTTTTTTAATCAAGACCCTATCTAAACGTTTTTTATCAAGACCATTATCTAAACTTTTTTTTTTTAATCAAGACCCTATCTAAACGTTTTTTATCAAGACCATTATCTAAACTTTTTTTTTTAATCAAGACCCTATCTAAACGTTTTTTATCAAGACCACTATCTAAACTTTTTTTTATCAAGACCCCTATCTAAACGTTTTTTTATCAAGACAACTATCTAAATATTCATTTTATCAAGACTACTATCTAAACGTTTTTTTATCAAGACAACTATTTAAATATTTATTTTATCAAGACTATTATCTAAACGTTTTTTTATCAAGACAACTATCTAAACGTTTTTTTATCAAGACCACTATCTAAGCATTTTATTTCAAGACCACTCTCTAAACGTTTTCGTTCAAATTAATCCAATCATTTTATCAATATAATCCTATATTATTTGGGTTTATAACAATAATTTTCTGTACACAATGTGTATTTACAATTTTGCGAGTATTATTGTGGAAGATCAATTATAATATATATATATATTTTTTTTTTGCAATAACATTAAGTCTCCTAATGATTTCGATTTAGTAATGACATTTTAAACGTGTAAGGATAGATATAGTTTTGGATAAAATGAACGTAAACAATAGTGATGTAATAAATTATATTTATAACTGGAAATAATCTGAATTAATTTATTTCATATACTACTAATCAAACAACGATTGCATTAGAAATAATAATAATAATAATAATAATAATAATAATAATAATAAATAATAATAATGATAATAATTTTGTGAGGTAATCTATAATTTTTAGTCGAAAATCATAACGAGAATGATTTAGTTATATTCAGTGAAATGAGCAACATGAAACCAAATGATTTACCATGAAGGTCTAAAACCTGATTTAAATTAATATCTTTATCCTAAAAACAACAGAATCTGCACCTATGATTAAATCGCTCATAAATTTCCCGGGGAGCCGTTGAAAAGAAATAACAGTCAATTACGAAACAATATTTTTTTTTGGTGTATGAGCAGAGTATACCTGGAGGTCGTGGTCGCCTGCTCTAGAGTAAAATATTCTCTATTCTTCTTCCCTTAATTATGAACAGGATGAAAAAGGATAACACGCACCCTCATACATCACCTGGGAGGCAATTAGTGGTGTATTTAACGACATTTTATAGCTTCTGTTTCTACAGAGGAAAAAGGGAGAGAGCTGAGAAGGGAGGAAGGAGGCGAGACAGTTGAAGGGCACGGCGAAGGATGGAGACAGTATGGTCAAGAAAGGAAAGATGTTTTATTGAAATAAATGAGATGAAGTCGTGGAAGGGGATAGTGGAATATACATCTCATGGAGATGCTTGAAAGGGAAGGAAGAAGGTGCCTTATGCCAACACGGGGCTCTTGCACCTGGAGGAACCCTTGATGGGCAAAGCAAAGTAAAAGGGAGCTTATAAGTTTGAGGAAGAAGGAGGGAAATATGAAGACAGATTTAGAGGGTGGAAGGTAGAATTGCAAGGTAGGGGAAAATATCTAGTGAAAAGAGATGGCAGATGAAAGAAAATCGAGGAAATAAACGAAGCAACCATGGTAGAGAAAAAAATAGCTTTAAAAGAAAGGGGATAATGAGGGCTGACAGAAGAAGAAATATATGAAAGAAAAACATGAAAGAGGAAGAAAACATGAAACTTAACAAAACACAGCTGAAGACGGAAAAGGAAATGCGTGAAAATGAAACACGAAAGACGATGAAAATATGAAACTAAACAAAACAAAGCCACTGTATCAACACCGTAAACATAGGGGAAAGGGGTCTGGGAGGGGGGGGGGGGGAGGCAACAGCGAGGGGAGAAAAATAAGACACTAATTTATTGCATGTTTTATCGGTCAGAATTTGTAAACCATATTTCACCATCACATCAACTCCATATATCTCTCTTAATGGGATATGATGTCGGGTTGGATAACACGATGCCATGCTAATTAGTTCCATCAAGTTCGGACGAACGTTTCATCCGCTTTTAATCATTTAGGATTATCTATTTTGGTAATTCATTTTCATCCACTGATTTTCAGTCTCTCTCTCTTTCTCTCTCTCACTCTCTTTCTCTCTCTCTCTCTCTCTCTCTCTCTCTCTCTCTCTCTCTGGGGCTCGTAATATACCAAACGAGAGGGATAACTTTCCCGCAAACGTTGTTTATGAAAAAGGGTAATCGTAGTACTAATGTCCTTTATTAAAGTATTATCATTGTTTGTGTATCATATTATATTTCTACTATACTACTGACAGTGTTGATAATAATAATAATAATAATAATAAGAATAATAATAATAATAATAATAATAATAATAAAAATAAATTCTACTATTATTACTATCATTATTATTATTATTATTATTATTATTAATATTATTATTATTATTATTAATATTATTATTATTATTATTATCAAGCAACTGATTTCAGTCATAGATATGTTAGGAAAACGACCGAAAATATTATTCCTGAGCTCCCCTGGTTTTTCCTAGTGAAATAATATATATACATTACCAATCAGATACAAACGAACACACACATTATACACAAATACAGAAATACGTCTGCATGTGTGTTTTACAGTGTCATTTAGCTGAAGGAATGTTCAGAACATCTCGTTTTCTTGATCCTTAGCAGGCCTGAATAGATATGTACAACCCCCCCCCCTCTCCCTCTCTCTCTCTCTCTCTCTCTCTCTCTCTCTCTCTCTCTCTATATATATATATATATATATATATTTATATATATATATATATTTATATATATATATATATATATATTTATATATATTTATATATATATTTATATATATATATATATATATATTTATATATACATATATATACTATATAAATATATATGAATATGAAATTACATTTCAATACCTTATAATTTCTGTTTCTACAATGCAAGCATTTTATGCGTTTATCCCCGTAACTGTCAAGTCTGATAGCTATCTCAAATGAATGTAATTGTAATGATAACTATAATAAGCGAAAAATTGTTAATATTGACAAGAACATACTATGCAATTATGCCAGCATTTTCGTCTTAGGAATGTATCGGTCAATGAATAAAGGGAAAAAAATGCTCCATTACACTTAAAAAAAAAAAAAAATAAAACTCTTCACTCAGTACACAGATCTACTGATGTAAATTGATATCGTTGAAGAATTGCAAGTGGGATATTTATATTATAAAGGGTCTTCCAAAGGTTATAACAAGGGTTGGTTTTGAAATGAAGGAAACTGAAGGACAAGCAGCCCAAATGAAAAGAGGAAGAAGGTGAATAATGATATAAAAATATATAGTATTTTGTTTTTATAAAATATTTTTGCCTTCTTTTTTACTATAGAAAGTCTGAAAACAAACAGACGTAGTCCAGACACACGGACACAAACTCATATTATATATATATATATATATATATATATATTTTAAATTATATATATATGTATATATATTATATATATATTATATATATATATATTATATATATATACATATAAATACATATATATATATATATATATATATATATATATATATATATATATATATAAAATGTGTAGGTATATATGTAAATGTATTTGTATATTTATAGGAGCATATATACATACATACAAAATTACATAAATATAAAGTGTATGTATATAATTATATATATACATATATATATATACATATATATATATATATATATATATATAAATATATATATATATATATATATATACAGAACAGGAAGACGTAAATAAACAGGAAATACAAGTCATGCCAACTATATAAAATACCTTGCAATTAACGAGTAATTCATGAGAGGAAAAGTAAACATAAATACAGCATATAATTATTTTTAAATCACGAATGGTACAATTTAGTATCCCGTAATATCCAAAAACAAACAAAAACAACATGACATTAGAGGGCGTCTAAATTGTATAAATATATATTTTCTTTCGAATAGACTTTATTTGCTAACAATTCCCCGCCGTCGTAATATGTAAAATTAGGATGCAGTGCCATAAATATCTAACGAAATTATCTCCCGGAAGCTAATTCTCTCCAACGAAGCTATAAATATAATTAGTCCCTATGACGCGCTTCCGCGAACAAACAACTCGGCTGTACAGCCTGTGTCAGAATGATTTAGCCAAGGCTCGTTTTCTTCTTCCCAGCGTTTCCTTCTTTTTCTTGAATGTATCAAAGAAGAAAATCTGGTAGAGAAATGAAGAAAATTGCAAAGGGAAAATCTGACATAAATGAAAAAAGTTGTAAAAAGAAAATGTGACAGATAAATGAAGAAAATTGTAGAGAGAAAATTTGACAGAAATTAAGAAAATTTTAAAGAGAAAATCTGGCAGAGAAATGAAGAAAATTGTAAAGAGAAAATCTGACATAAATGAAGAATGTTGTAAAAAGAAAATGTGACAGATAAATGAAGAAAATTGTAGAGAGAAAATTTGACAGAAATTAAGACCATTTCAAAGAGAAAATTTGGTAGAGAAATGAAGAAATTTGTAAAGAGAAAATCTGACATAAATGAAGAAAGTTGTAAAAAGAAAATGTGACGGATAAATGAAGAAAATTGTAGAGAAAATTTGACAGAAATTAAGAAAATTTTAAAGAGAGAATCTGGCAGAGAAATGAAGTAAATTGTAAAGAGAAAAGATAAATAAAAAAAGTTGTAAAAAGAAAATGTGACAGATAAATGAAGAAAATTGTAAAGAGAAAATTTAACAGAAATTAAGAAAATTTTAAAGAGAAAATCTGGTGGAGAAATGAAGAAAATTGTAAAGAGAAAATCTAACATAAATGAAGAAAGTTGTATAAAGAAAATGTGACAGATAAATGAAGAAAATTGTAAATAGAAAATTTGACAGAAATTAAGAAAATTTTAAAGAGAAAATCTGGCAGAGAAATTAAGAAAATTGTAAAGAGAAAATCTGACATACACGAAGAAAGTTGTAAAAAGAAAATGTGACAGATAAATTAAGAAAATTGTAGAGAGAAAATTGACTGAAATTAAGAAAATTTTAAAGAGAAAATCTGGTAGAGAAATGAAGAAAATTGTAAAGAGAAAATCTGACATAAATGAAGAAAGTTGTATAAAGAAAATTTGACAGATAAATGAAGAAAATTGTAAAGAAAAAATTTGACAGAAATTAAGAAAATTTTAAAGAGAATATCTGGCAGAGAAATGAAGAAAATTTTAAAAGAGAAAATCTGGCAGAGAAATGAAGAAAATTGTAAAGAGAAAATCAAGTAGATGAATAAAGAAAAATATAGTCACTTTTGTGAAAATAAATTACATAATCTAGCAGATAAAGAAAATTATATAAAAATATAGAAGATAAATGAAGAATAAGAGTAATTTTATGAGAATAAATAAATTACATAATCTAGCAGATAAATGAAGAAAATTATATAGAAAATCTAAAGATAAATATAGAAAAGCAGTAATTATCATGAAAACAATTAAATTACATGTAAACCGAAACAAAAGGTAGTATAAAACTTGAAATGAAAATTACCATGTTAAAAACGGGTTAATTACAGTGGAATATTAAGTAAAAAGAAAGATTAAGTCTTAAAACAAAGCCATAGAGATAAAATGTAAAAGACTGCGTCAAAAGAAAGCGTTCGAAATTAATTTGCATTATACTATTTACAGGGTGATAAATCCACAACCAAGTTTAACAAGCATTAAGTCGTCGATCACATGAAGAGAATAGGAAAAAGTTTTTCTACTCTCTCTCTCTCTCTCTCTCTCTCTCTCTCTCTCTCTCTCTCTCTCTCTCTCTCTGTTCTGAAGATTACGAAGAGATAATTCAACCTTATGTGAAACTGACTTCGAGGTTGACTCCGGTACTTTATATTTTGAGAGAGAGAGAGAGAGAGAGAGAGAGAGAGAGAGAGAGAGAGAGCAGAGAGAGAGAGAGAGAGAATTATATATATATATACACACACACACACACACATATATATATATATATATATATATATACTATATATATATATATACATATACATATAGTGTATGTGTGTAATAAATGAAGATATGTTTACTGAAGCATACAAGCTTACTGGTGCGATTCTCTCTCTCTCTCTCTCTCTCTCTCTCTCTCTCTCTCTCTCTCTCTCTCTCTCTCTCTCTCCTCACTCTCGTCTCTCTCTCTCTCTCTCTCTCTCTCTCTCTGAACTACTGCTGGCCAGAAACATTCATGACATTCATCTGCATCAGAAGACAGGGCCTGTAATTTTCCCGTCACCATCAACCGTAGGCCAGAACACGGGAACTGCAAGGGGGGTATGCTCCCACCCAGGGCTATGGTGATGGAAGGGGAGGGGGTTTACGGTCTCCCTCAAAGAAATTACAAAATTACAGCCATGAATTACATTACCGTAGTATTATCTGATCATAAATACTGAACTTTTTCGTCCTGCATCAAAGGAAGTGATGAGGCGTAATACATCTGTAACACCGAACTCACACGCACAATGTATTCTCTCTCTCTCTCTCTCTCTCTCTCTCTCTCTCTCTCTCTCTCTCTCTCTCTCTCTCTCTCTTAAATTTCACAGTAACAACAAAGGAAATGGATTTCATGCTTAGCTCTTAGCAATTGCTGGGAAGACTTGCTTCAAACAGTAGGTGAGAGTAATTGCTTTGAGAGATAATGTTGACTGCTTGCATCGTGCAAAAGATTTGGGAGAGACTGCCTTGAAAGCTAGCGATGAATTATCACTATCTTGTCTGAAGTCTCTTTTTTTTTCCTGCTAAGATTAACCACTTTTGGTTAGTAGTTTGACTTAAATTTCCCAACTTCTTGATGGACTGATCACTTAAAAAATAGTATATATAATAATTTTTGAAAGAAGTGTAATCAATGGAAGCATTGACTTTTGCATGCATTATTTTTTTTTTTTTTTTTTTTTTTTTTTGCTATGAACGTTTTGTTTACTGCATTAGGTAAAATGGCCTGATCTGAGAACAAACTAAAATGTTTAACAACTGTCGTTTCGAAAGGTTTCTGTGGGCTACCTTTCCTGTTCAGGAGTAAGCCTTTGTGATTTATAGTGTCGTATGAAACTTTCAGGTCTATGAACAACTTCTCTGGTAATCTGCCGTTGTGCAAATCCGTCCTCTATATACTGGGTTAGATTGAGGACCTGGCCACAGCAAGAGCGTCCTGATCTGAACCCAGCCTGGTCTAGAGTAAGAGGTTGTCTTCTGTGTTTGAAATTCTCTTTGGAGGCCTGCTTGTGAAGCTATTCAAAATATTGAAAAACCAGACTATAGTCGATATAATCCGAAGCCTCATTAAAAACCGCAAATTTTATGTAGAGATGGATGGCATTAAAAGCAGATGGCAAGCACAAAAAATTGCCTCCTTCGGGGCTTAGTCCTTGCGCAACTACTGTTCAATATACATACCAAACGCCCGCAGAGTCATCTATGCATACGATCTATCTGGCTACACAGGTCACCACCTTTCAAAAAGTTGAAACATGACTATCAGCTGCCATAGAACAAATGAGGCATTACTATAACAAGTTGTCCCTGAATCCAAACCCGCTCACGACTCAATTATCTGCATTGCACCTCAGAAACAAGAGAAACCAATAGCAAAATTAAGATTCTCTGTTGTGGCGAAGAGCTAGAACTTCGCAAGATTCCAGTGTACCGAGGGCTAACACTGGATACAACCTTGTCATTTGCCACCCATCTTCCAAAGCTCCGAGGAAAAGTTGGCTCTTACAATTCCTTGATAAAAAACTTACAAGAACCTAGTGGTTGGCTAATGATCACATACCACGAAAAACTGACTTAGCCCTGTACTATGCACCAGCCGAGTACTGTTCACCAGTGTGGAGCAGATCAACGTATGCCAGAAAATTTATCCTAAGCTCAACAAGGGATGCAGTCATGATGCACGAACTACATCCCATTCACACAAATACCCTCTACAAACTTTCTGGTACTGCCCCCCCCCCCCCACCCCACACACACACACACACATACAGAATTCCTTAGGCATACATCAACAAAAATTGAAAAGAGCAAACAAATCTTGGACTCATGGCACCCACTACATTTTTACGTGCCAATTCCAAGTAGACTTACGTCAAAGGAGAGCTTTGTCACAATGGAGGGACTGCCACCCCAAATGCCAGCATAAAATGATAGAATGGGCCAATGGCGGGGGGGGGGGGCTTTGATAGGGCACAAACCCCCCCTTGCAACAGCGCACTGCAGGACTCCACTGAAGAAATTGCTGGTGGGGGACTACTTCCCAGACGTGATTTGTGTCCCCTCAAAAGAACTAGAGCTGGAGTGGCCAGAACAAGTGACAATCTGGTCAAATGAGAGCTTAAAACTGACCAGTTGAGAGGATGTGGAGAAAACACTCAGACCACCAATCATATTTTCCGATAATGTCCACTATTTCATACTTTGAACAACTCTGACTTAGTCTCATTGTAAGAACGCTTCAATGGTTGGCTTTAAGCGTGATAGAACATAAAAATGAAACTATCCTGTTAAAATGCTATACTAGTCTTGGGAATAGCTGAATTCTTGTACTCTTCGTTAGTTCTTGGAAATTACTTCTTTCACAATTTTCAAAATATCTTTCAGAATTTTGAAAATTACTTCTTTCAGAATTTTGAAAATAAATTGTTTCAGATTGTTTAAAATAACTTCTTTCAGAATATTAAAAATAACTTCTTACAGAAAGTTAAAAATAACTTACTTTAAAAACGATACGAAACAAGAGTATCTGCGTGAATTAAAAATGTAACTCATGATATTGTTGTGAAGAACTTATTTCCTGCTAGAAATTACTTTGAAAAATAGTTGTCCACTTTCTCTACTGGCAGCAAATATACCTATATATGAAATATATGAATTGTAAAAATAACGGTATTATTCTTTAAAGATCCTGAAAAACATCAGTTGCTTTTCATCACGTACTGAGGGACCACTTGCTTTCAAGTACCACGTACATCTGGAGAAATAGGATTGCTTTCATCTGTTACAGTAATTCAAAGATAAGTAAATGTCCCTGCTTTTAAGAGCCTTAAAAATGGGAATCGATTTGCCTTGAGATGGCGTGAGAAATGAATGTGTACTCCTCATTTTAACCTGTACTTCCTTAACAGAATATTTTATATAAATCTAAATTGAACTAAAGACTCATTGGCAGACAGTGAACATTTTATATCATAATATTCTAAGGTTCAATAGTGCAACAAATCTTAACAGGTACGTAGGTTGATTACTCTATGTCTCTGAAAAGCTTCTATGTAAGAAAAAAAAATTGTTATGTAAATGAGATATAATAGTGTAACAAGGGCAGTCAGATTTCTGACCTAAGCCAAAGGTTAATGGAGTCGTCCATGGCCTAAGATCTATCTGTGGTGGAAATTTCGTCAAAATCAGACAATTTGTTTTAAGGTTATTTTTAAGATGGTGAAAAATGCAAATCAGGCTCTACAATACTATTCCAGATCCGGATCATCTCCAAAAATTAATGAGGGCGTTCATGACCTAAGATCTATCTGTGGTGAAAATTTCGTCAAAATTCTTCGTGTAGTTTTGACGTAATCCTGTCCACAGGCACACAAACAAATAAATAAGTCAATAAACCGACTCGAAAACAACCTCCGACCAACGTCGTTGGCGGAAGTAATAATAAAAAAAACTAATATAACTTAAATCGGGGTCATTGAGCATATGTTATTGCCATTATCATCAGCATGGCAGCTCACAGGACTTCCATGCTTCGTTATTATTGCCATCATCATCAGCATAGCAACGCACAGGACTTCCATTCTTCATTCTATTGCCATCATTATTAGCATGGAAGCTCACAGGACTTCCATTCTTCGTTACTATTGCCATCATCAGCAGCATAGCAACTCACAGGACTTCCATTCTTCATTCTATTGCCATCACCATTAGCATGGCAGCAACACAAGGCTTCCAATCTTCGTTCTATTGCCATCATCATCAGCATGGCAGCTCAGAGGAATTCCATTCTGCGTTATATTGCCATCATCATCAGCACGGCAACTCACAGGACTTCCATTCTTCATTCTATTGACATCATCATCAGCATGGCAGCTCACAGGATTTCCATTCTTCGTTACATTGCCATCATCATCGGCATGGCAGCTCACGGGGCTTCCATTCTTCGTTCTATTGCCATCATCATCAGCATGGCAGCTCACAGGACTTCCATTCTTCATTCTATTAACATCATCATTAGCATGGCAGCCACAGGATTTCCATTCTTCGTTCTATTGTCATCATAATCAGCATGGCAGTTTACAGGGCCTCCATTCTTCGTTCTATTACCATCATTACCAGCATGGCAGTTCACAGGGCTTCCATTCTTAGTTCACATCTCTAGAAGTCACGAGCGGCACGGATTAGAACATAAACTGTTTTGATTTTGCAGTCTACAAGAGCTTTAAATGAGCATGATTAAACTGGAAAATTATAAAATATGTAAACACGACACAACCTTTTCTTAGGAGAGTCGGCTTGTGTGGCTGAAGAGAAACACAAAAAACGGGTACCAGCAAAAGAGAAGAAAAAAAAAAAAATCACAAGGCCGGTCATCAGTTTTATAAAATTCTGTAGTAAAGATAAAAGGTTGTAGATAAACAGCTGATATGAGAGAGAGAGAGAGAGAGAGAGCGAGAGAGAGAGAGAGAGAGAGAGAGAGAGAGAGAGAGAGAGAGAGAGAGAGAGAGAGAGAGAGAGTCAAACTAAATAGCAATTACTTTGTAATAGATGATTAGATATATATGACTAACTAAATAATTTAATTTTCATGCCCTTCACCACTGCTTGCAATCCGCGACTGCCATCTACCACTAGCCACTAATTAATCATTTTTGGTCAACAGGAGAATAAGGGGATTTGCCTTAACGAGTCAAAGGAATTGAACCATGTTTGGGAAAACAGTAGTGTGGTGAGGCGAATGTCACACAAACGTAGACATTATATATATATATATATATATATATATATATATATATATATATATATACATATATATTTATACATATATATGTGTATGTATGTATATACATATCTTTATTTGTATATATCTATATATGTGTATATATACATAACTATACATGTATATATACACATATACATATACATAACTGTATACATGTATATATATACATATATATATATACATATACATACACATATACATACATACACTTATTCATATATATATATATATATATATATATATATATATATATACACATATATACAGCACATGCAAGTATGTGCCTTAGCGTGTCACGTGAATACGTATGAAGGGTGGTTCACTTAATTATCTATTTTGTTCACAAAATCCAAACAGGTTAATAAGGAGATATCATTTTTAGCGCCATAATAAACATAAAGATTAAAAACCCTTCCCTGCCAAGATATGATGGCGTCAAGAAAAGCGAGTAGAGAAATTTTGTTCCTATGCAGCTAACCCTCGCCAGTCCTTTAATAAATACTCCAAATTATACCAAGCGCTTTTATACCCTCAAGAAAAAATAGATGGTGCCACATATTACAAGAAAGAAATACGGTTACAACCAACATATAATAAAGTTGTGAAAACATGATACGACCCATTATGCAAACGTTGATAACCAGCAGTAAAATACGTCTCTGAAACAAGAGAGCAAAAGTAACGATCTTACTCGCCAGCGACCAGGAGTGCAATATTTCCATTCATAACGACGCTCTCTATAAATACCGTTAACGTTATGTAGCAAATTTTGCCCCAGCTCTATGAGAGCCCGGGTTATATAGGAGAGGGACAAGAGACTGTCGGTCTGGAATGTAAAAAAAAAAAAAAAAAAAAAAAAAAAAAAAAAAAAAAAAAAAAGTCATTTAAGAATTAAAAGATCGAATCTTTAACTTTTCAACATTTAAAAGAGCTCTTTGCCAATTGCTTTGGTAGTATTGCTTTCTAAATTTCACTGAGAGAGAGAGAGAGAGAGAGAGAGAGAGAGAGGGGGGGGCCCTTATGCAGGAGAGAGAGAGAGAGAGAGAGAGAGAGAGAGAGAGAGAGAGAGAGAGAGAGAGAGCCCTTATGCAGGAGAGAGAGAG
>NC_090738.1:29033936-29046436 GCF_036898095.1 Palaemon carinicauda | reverse complement strand
TCATTCTATTTCATAAGAACACCCCCATCTCAGAAGAAATATGTAGGTAGGCAAAGAAAGGGGACAGGGGCCCCAACACCTCCAACCTCTCCCTGCCCCGCCCCCCTCTCTGCCTTGCTCTTGTCCGATAAAAAGCACCAGGAACATACTTCCTTATCTGCGTTATGAATAGCCTTGACATTACTAAACTTTTCTCTTTTAGCCAGTCATATAACACAACCCCCCCTCGCCATTTACCTCATGATTTCGGTTTGCTCTCATTCCTCGACCTTCCTAGCCACCTCTCTATCCACTGGAAAACCCCCCAATCCCCAACTTCTCCTCTTCTTCTTCAATATTACTCCATTCCTCTTGTCTCGCTCCTTCGTATACTGCTCTTCCACCTTCTTTCATAATTTTGCTTTCTTTTTGTGTCGAGTCTATTCTTCCCTCAGGTTTTCTTTCTTCACATTTACTTTGTCGTTTTCATTCTCCTTTTCCTCGTCCTCTATTCCTTCATTCTTTGCCTTTTCATTCTCCTTTCCTCCTCTATCCCTTTATTCTTTGCAGTTTTCATTCTCCTTTTCCTCCTCCTCTATTCCTCTATTCTTTTACCGCATTTACCACCGGCTTCTTCTCTTAACCACCCTCAATATCCCTTAATCTCGGCCCTTCCACCTCTTATCATCCAGCTTAACTTCCTTCTCATCCTCGTAATCCTCCTTTCCATCCCCCCACCAAATCCCCCCCTTCTTCCTACTTCCCCACGTCCTTCTCTCCTAGCTTCTCTCCCACCCCACCTCCTCCATGCAACACCTCCACCATCTTTCCAGTACTACCCCCCACTTTTCCCTCCCCCTTTTTAATTTGAGATCTCCCGTTTTTTTATGACGGTAAATTGAGGATCTCCACTCCAAATTTCCCCGTCGGGATCCCCCCCCCCCTAAAAAAAACAAAAAAAGGGTTATATCTTAGCCTGGCTGTAGCATTATCATTGTGCTTTAGTGCTAGAATTCCTTGGGCGTCTTTTCTTTGTCCTTCCTCGGGTGAGTTCTTTCAGGATGCTAGCTCGGCTGTGTTGGTCGTTAAGGAAGAATTCAATATGAGTTGAATTATTACATACGATTGCCGACCTATTGATATGATTGGGAAGCTGTGTGTTAAAAGCTGTGTGTTACTTATTAGTCATTTTTATCTGTTTGCTCTACCTTCCAGCATCATTAAGGATTGATATAATCTTGTAGTAAAGTCAAAGGAAGCAAATTTTATTGTTTATAAACCAGAATTATTTCAAATTCAATCAGTAAAGTAATTTTTCCCTGTATACACCAACTGACTAATATAAGTATTTAACAAAAAACATAGTCACGGACACACATACACATGCATATATACATACATACAGATATTATATATATATATATATATATATATATATATATATATATGTTTGCATATATATATACATGTATGGATATATATCATCATCATCATCATCATCATTGGCCGTAACTTGTCCAATGCAGGACAAAGGTACATAAGTATGTATATGTGTGTATGTGTGTAAATATATATATATATATATATATATATATATATATATATATATATATAGATAGATATATATACTGGGTCATCTCAAAAGAGTAACCTTTCTTCTAACTTTCAAAAGTAGGAATTGAAATAACTATAGCAATTAACACACTACAAAGAGACTGATGATATCAGAGAAGCATGTCAATTTCGTCATACAATATTAAGAACATTACAGCTTTTATGCTTTCTAGGATAAAAAAGAAAGTGGATATTTTCCATAATTCTCGAGAAGAACATAGGTAAATATCCAAGTTGAATTTGACTTTACCTCTATTAAGCCATTCTATACTGCAGTTTTTCTCCTTACCTCAATTTTAGTCTTTTCATTTTTCGTTTAAAAATAATTTCTCGAAGAAATTCAGGATAAAAAAAAAAGAAGGTTTTAAAATTAAAGAAAAACTGCATTCCCAAAAACCTCCATAATTTCACAGTAAAATAAAAATGACAGTTTAAAATGGAAAAAACTGCAATTTCCCCAAAAATCCTTAATTTCATGGCAAAATAGAAAAAAAAAATGTTAAAATGAAAGAAAAATTGCATTTCCCAAAACCTCCTTAATTTCAGAGTAAAATAAAAAAAAATACTTTAAACTAAAAGACAAGAGGCATTCCTAGAAACCTTAATTTAATGGTAAAGACGGTTTAAAATGAAAGAAAAATTGCATTTCCAAAAACCTACTTAATTTCAGATCAAAATAAAAAGAAGATACTTTAAACTAAAATATTCTATTGTAAAAAAAAAAAAAGACACTTGAAACTAAAAAGAGAGACATTCCTAGATACCTCCCTAATTCCATTCCGAAGAAAACACTTCCACCTCCAGCGCCGGCCATTTCCCCTCGCAAAAGCGAGCGGCAATTCTTGTTTGTGCCGAGTTGTGGCTCTATTTTGAGTCGCCGTTCGCTCTCCTAAATCTTCCGCCGTACCTGTTGATAGACTACGTTCATCGCCGTATCCGTCTTTGGAGCGCTATTTATAAGCCCATTCACGTCTCCATTCCCACTTGGAACTGGCCGTTGGCGTCGGCATTTTTCTCCCGCGCCCGCCAATTCTTGTCGCCCGCTTCTCCAATTCGCCAATCACTCCCAACCACATATTTTGTCATCGACCCATTCCCCTGCCAAATTTATCCGAGCTCGGCCCATTCATGTTCCCCGTTCGTTCCCCCCTTTTCGGAATCATTTCGACCGGTATTTTTTCATTCCGTGAAATAGTTCTGTCGCAGTTTGTCTTTTAGCCTTCTCCTTTCCTAGAGACCTCTCTCTCTCTCTCTCTCTCTCTCTCTCTCTCTCTCTCTCTCTCTCTCTCTCTCTCTTTTATGAGAGATTTAAAATTGGTTGGAGAGTGTCAGACGGAAGTACGTAATCTTTTTCTACATATCGTGAATTCAACATATTTGCAAGCAAAATTCATTACTAAGGTAATTGACAAAAAAAATCTCAATAAATTAGGACATCAAAATAGGACACACTGGCCCATTTTCCATCGATTCATACCTCTGTAGAGACTTACAAACGTAAAATTCATAACTCTTACTTTATTCCTATTTTCGATGGGTTGGCCCTACACCAAAGTCTTGCCTTTCATCCAAGGATTTGTCATTCCCCGATAGGTGACCCTAAGAATTTCACTGGTCAGTGACGTCAGTAGTCTAACATCACGGGTTGGGGACCGTGACGTCATAATATCACATACGTATGTTTCTTTATCAACTCATGTGACAAATAATTGAAGGGACAAGTCTAGACAGTGATGTCATAAGGTCACATGCGTATGTTTATCAACTCATTTGACAAATAAATAAGGTAACAAAACTAGACAGTGACGTCATAATGTCACATACGTATGTTTCTATATCAACCCAAGCGACAAATCAGCATGGTGACAAATCTAGACAGTGACGTCATAATGTCACATACGTATGTTTCCATATCAACCCATGCGACAAATCAGCACGGTGACAAATCTAGACAGTGACGTCATAATGTCACATACGTATGTTTTTTTATCAACTCATGTGACAAATAAATAAAGTGACAAATCTAGCTTCCTCAAAGCTTCAATCCTTTTTAATCCTCAAATTGATTATCGAAACACTTCCTGATTTAACCATTTGGAACATATCCCGAGAATTCAAAGAATAGGGAAAAAATTGCCAAAACAATTTTCACAGTAACCCCTTCCCCCAAAAAAGAGGAGAATCAAAGTCCTCGAAAGCATGGATTTCGAAGAACTTTCCCTGCATCAAAATCCTCTTTAAAAAAAACGAAGGATTTTTGTCGGGGTCGTCAGAGGGAAGCTCGTGGTCCTAAAAGGATTTTTGCATACGCTCAATCTGTCGTCTGAGGGTTGTATGAAAGGGAGGATTTGGTCTTGAAAAGAAGAGACAGCGTGGTGAGAGGGAGAGGGATTATTTTCGGATTTTTTCCTTGGGAAGGGTCGCTATTGAATCATTGGTCAAGGCCACTTTGATTCAGTTTCTTATTTGGTGTCCTTAAATATTTTTTTAAATGAGAAAATTGCCAAAAAAGAAAAATTCTAAAGCCCTAAAAAGCGGACACGCAATTTTGCAAGTTTTAAAGAATCATATTTATGACGTTAGAATAAGATGAAATATAGAAAACGATAAAACGACAAGACAAACACAGTTAGGTTAAATGTGGTTACGTTACTGCATCTACAACCAAAATAAAATTATATTCCGAGTAACGATGCCATACTACAGATTATTTGTTTTATAATAAATAAACTACATTCAACAATAACTTTCTGTGACATCACAATGGCTAAACCAATTAAGCAGTAGGTATCCAAGCAATACGGCATCAGCTTAAAGTCTACATAAAGTTCAGAAGAGAAATAAATGGAACGTTACTCTCCTTGCCAGGGAAAGATAGAAAGGGATTCTCGTATCACCTTATACGGCTCTCAATAAATATTAGTTGCCTATGGCCAGCGTCAATGACTAAAGTAAGATAATCTGTGCATTTCCGAGTACGAAAAATATCGGAAGTAGATTTCTCCCCCCCCCCCTCATATCCGAAATTGGTAAGAACTTTCAACAAATCTTAGCGCTAAGTCTATTGTTGCAAACGAAGATGGTCAAAATGCCACCTGTAATCCAGTGGTGAAATTAGCATAATTCGCAAACAGAAAATTACATTTTAAAGGTTTAAAGACCATTCATGAATGGCAGAGACAAGGGACAGTGACATTGCCCCATCAAGCAGGACAATGCCCAAGAGACTGACCATATATACATATGATCAGCTCCCAAGACCCATCTTCACCCAACCTAGGACCCAAGAGGGCCAAGCAATGGCTGCTGATGACTCAGCAGATAGACCTATAGGCTCCCCATAATCCCCACTCCTTAGCTCACAAGGATGGTAAGGTTGTAGCGACCAAAGAAACTAACGAGTCTGAGCGGTACTCGAACCACAGTTTGCCGTTCACTAGTCAGGGACGTTACCATATGAAAAATACTTTCCCAACAGTTATTGGTAAGAACTGAATATTAACGACCCAAGAATGAAACGGAATTTTGTGCCGCTTCCTAATTTGGCGGTTCTTGAATCACCTGTACCTCTTGTAATTCCATTATTCATTTATAAGTTTCCCCCTCTTGGCTCAAGTGGGTGCGATCTTAAGTTTCGACATAGATTAATGTACGACTGCAAAGCACGCTCAGGTATACACCATTTATATTCCAGGTACTCGAGTCTTTGATAGATAACCCAGTATTATCATCAGTCATCCTCTTTGCGGGCTGAAATAAGAGGTTATAAAATTAATTGCCAGAAGTACACTTCAAATGAATGTTTACATATGCAAGCCGTACATCAGCACCTCGGCTTGATCGTCTCTATTTATCGCTTCTTGATCGAAAAGGTTCTAGCATGGGATTTTAGACGTCACAAATAAGTTCCACTAATTATCCTAGGATTATTTTTTCTTTATTAAAAGGAAAAAAGGTTCTGATCAATACCTGCATCTGTTTGGGGGTTGATATTTTTACGTCTTTCAAGCTTGTTTATGTATGTATGTATGCATGTATGTATATACTAGAGTACATAACCCGTCAAAAACGCCGGTAAATATTTAGATATGTACACACGGATTCAACCCTTCCCACCCCTCCCAATTCCAATAAGCAACACGTATATATATATATATATATATATATATATATATATATATATATATATATATATATATATATATATATATATATATATATACACACACACACACATATATATATATATATATATATATATATATATATATATATATATATATATATATATACATAGCCAGACATTTGCTCTATTATATATGGGTTATATGGTTGAAAGCTCGATGGTTTCCATTCAATCTAATGCCTTCACATTTGTTAGCTCATGTATGGACGATACCACACTGACATTATATTAATTACACAATTTCACTATATATTTATATATGTATTTTATATGCTTTCAAATATCACACTAACAGTGCAAAGGTGGCATCAATCCAGAGTGTCTAAAAAAAAAAAGAAGAAGAAGAATTTTTCATCACATAAAACATCATCATATTTCGTACTGGAGATCTTATTCAGAAGAAGCCACACAGATAAATTACGCACTTCTCAAAGAGTTTATCCCTGCCCCTCAACTTCGTCACACCTGTCTGCAATATTATTTACGCTAAGTGCAAAGGCCAATTAAAACTTCAAACTTGTATAAAATACATAAATTCAATAGATTTACAACGCATCCCATCCTCCCTCATTCTGTACGACGTGTTAGAGCATAAATCTTCGGGCAGGTTTCCATTCGTTACGAGAAAGAAGAAGCATGCTTGCAGCATGCTTATGATATGCTCCCTTTAAAGCATTAGGGATGGCTTGGGGGATGCAACAGGTTGAATTAGTGGATGAAGGCTTCTTCTAATGCTCTTGGATGGACGTTAGAATGAGAAATGAGGGGAAAAAAAAACATTTTAATAGTTGATTTTTCAACTTGTATAAAACTTACATTTTTAATTTTTGTGATGACATTTTACTTGAATGTGCACATTTTGTAAAAACTTACATTTTCAATTTTTGTGATATTTTACGTAAATGTACGCATTTTGTAAAACTTACACTTTTCAAATTTTTATATTTTATTAAATGTGCGCATTTTGTAAAACTTACATTTTCAATTTCTATATTTTATTAAATGTGCACATTTTGTAAAATTTACATTTTCAATTTTTGTGATAATATTTTACTTATTTGTAAAAATTTCTCAATTCTATGAAAGTTGGTTTGTAAATACGCTGATATTCATAGAAATTCTTTTTAAATGTGTACGCTTCCAATTTTCCTGATAATCATTTCACAAATGAACACATTATATCCATTGCCTGGCATCTACGTTTCTAATCTTAAAATATGATAATTTCCTAAATGTTCATATGCCCTTTTTCATTTCCTAAATGTCCATATGCCCCTTTTTCGTTTCTTAAATGTCCATATGCCCCTTTTTCTTTTCCTAAATGTCCATATGCCCCTTTTTCATTTCCTAAATGTCCATATGCCCCTTTTTCGTTTCTTAAATGTCCATATGCCCCTTTTTCATTTCCTAAATGTCCATATGCCCCTTTATCGTTTCTTAAATGTCCACATGCCCCTTTTTCATTTCCTAAATGTCCATATGCGCCTTTTTCATTTCTTAAATGTCCATATGCCCCTTTTTCATTTCCTAAATGTCCATATGCCCCATTTTTATTGTAATCCTTTTTAAAACATGTTATTCCAAATTTTAAAGTTATTTCATACATTTATTTTTCTAATAATACTCTTGTTTCTTTGAAAAGGGCCGATCGTCATACTCATTTATAGCCATGTTTATCATAACTTCAGGGAATTCTAGTCCATTATACGATTAGTGTGTGGTATTGTCTTTCTCGCTATTATATTTGCTAATAAATCTATCTCGCTATTATATTTGCTAATAAATCTATATCATCTTCAAATCCTCTTTCATTCGGATTGGCATTATTGATCACGTTTTTACACAATTATTTGTTCGACGATTGAGATACTGTTGCTGTTTATCAGGTATTATTATCCTACAGATACGATTTTTTTTTATTCTGTAGAAGCTTTAAGCTACGACTTTTCCTTTTTGGGAAGGGGGAGATGAAGCATCTGTAATAATTCTGGAGGTTATTGCTATCACAGAAATAAGTTTTCGCAAAAACAGAAAAGTAGCCTATTAGAAACGACCCTGCCTACCGATCTACTGGACTGAGGTTCGAGGCCGCTCAAGGTCAGTAGTTTCTTGTAGTGTCTGCAACCTCATCATCATTGTGGGCTAAGGATGGGAGGGAGGGGGGAGTCTATAGGTATACCTTCTAAATCTTCAGCAGATATTGCCTGGCTCTCCCTAGTTCTTGCTTGATGGAGAGGGAAGAAAAGGAAGTGGGGAAGAAATAGGTGAAAAAAGGCAAGAAGAATAAAACAGCAAAAGCACAAAAAGAAGAGAAACTCCAGGAAAGAAGAAGCAGTGAGAGGATGTGGATACAATTTTTCTTTTTGGATGGTCGATGTGGTAACGTTCCTGGCTGGTGAACGCCAGAATGGGGTTCGAGTCCCGCACAAACTCGTAAGTTTCCTTTGGTCGCTGCAACCTCACCATCATTGTAGGCTAAGGACGGGGGGGGGGGGGGGTTGGAGTCTACAGGTCTACCTGCTAAGTCTTCAGCAGCTATTAACTCGCCCTCCCTGGTTCTCGCTTCTAGGAGAGGGGGCTTGGGCGCATATCATATGTATATAGTCAGTCTCTAAGGCATTGATCTGCTGGAGCATTTTTGGTCCCTTGCCTCTGCCATTCATGAGCAACCAAAAAAATAAAATATATATATGCAAGCCTGTACACACCTGAATCAATTTAAAGTATTTACTGTATGACTGTAGTTTCCAACTTTTTAGGTCTTTCATAGTGTTTATAACCATGCTATTGTGAACCTCAATTCATCTCTTGTGCCCTTTAATTTAAGTTTTTACTGTATTCGCCTACATCCCAATGTACCTTATGGCAAATCTTTCGACATTTGCTAAGTTCCTCTTGGAAGATTTCTCCCATTTTTTTCGTATTAATCGTTACCATAGAAATGAAAAAACGTTTATTCCCAACATCCACATCCTGCCTAGTACACGACTCTAATTTTGAAAACGAATGAAAATGGAAAACTGCTTCATTTTACATCCTTCATAAAGTTTCCTAGACACGCGTTTCATTTTTGAAAACAGTTCATATTAGCATAACCTCTTATCATTTGAAAGAAAATAATACTGGCAGCTTAAGACACTTATTTTTCTTTTTTTATTTTTGATAGTGCTCAAATTATGATCCTACTTTTCTTTGCAATTACAGGTAGGGTGACTTTTAAATACTCATGATCAAAATTTTCTCTCTAGTAAGCATTCCTCTCTACACGCTATCCCTCTATTCACTCTCATTTCCATTTTATCGCAGTCATTCATGGCCTAGGTCTCTCCTTCAACTTCCTCTTTTCTCTCCTTCCTCCGTCTTTCCCTTGCCACTTGCGGTCCCATTTCCCAATGATTGATCCTTAGCCAGAGTTCCTGCATCACAGGAGAAAGAAGAATGAGACGGGGCCGAGCAATGTATTTTCTCATTGAGAAGAGAGAGAGAGAGAGAGAGAGAGAGAGAGAGAGAGAGAGAGAGAGAGAGAGAGAGAGAGAGAGAGAGTTGCATCATGCAACAGGTACGGACGAAGGTGAAGGAGGAAATGTCGATCTTCGATACCTATATTTCCAGATGATGTATTGTCATATGTTGGGGTCTTGAAGAGGCCATCTCTTGTCCACCTAAATGCTGGAGGTGGAGAGTCTCCGATGAATTTTTGAACAGCATCGATGAATATACTTTTGGGCCATACAACTTGATATGTTTGCTTTTACTGGGGTGAATATTTAACCCATAGGAATTACGATATATGGGAATGATGTAGTTGTCTTGGCCGGGTAGTAGCGTCGTTGCCTGGTGTATGCCAGACAGGGGTTCGAGTCCTGCTCAAACTCGTTAGTACTTTTGGGCGCTGCAACCTCACCATACTTGTGAGCTAAGGATGTGGGGTTTGATGGAGCCTATAGGTCTATCTGTTGAGTCATCAGCAGCCATTGCCTGGCCCTCCTTGGTCGTAGCTTGGGTGGATAGGAAACTTGGCGCTGATCATATGTAATATGGTCAGTCTCTAGGGCATTATCCGGCTTGCTAGGGCAATTTCACTGTCCCTTACCTCTGCCATTCATGAGCAGCCTTTAAACCTTTAAACTGTCATGAAGTATGATTATAAATACGGTCATGAATTAATTCATTTATACAAGTAATTTAGAGATACATGTTGGGAGGGTGAAACTAAATACAAAAATGTATACGTCTGTAATATGTATACAAGTCACAGCAGATATGTCGTCGTCATCATCATCATCATTATCATTATCCTTTCCCTTATTATTATTATTATTATTATTAAGTTCTCAAACAGTTTCCCAAACGTCAATGAAAAGAGAAAACAAAACATAGGCGAAGAAATATAATTCCCAGACAATAATCTGCCTCTTCCATCTTCCTCGTTCCTTAAGTTACGATCAAGAGAGGTAATTAAGACTTCCTAAGAAATTACGGTAGAGGAACGCACGAGACAGATGATGACAGCGTGTATGGGAAGCGAAGGGAGAGGAAAGGGAGTGTCAGGTTATCAAATTAACTTCCATGTTGACCCAACGGACTCTTTGAGGTTTCAAGGTTCGTGAATGCATGGCTCTCTCTCTCTCTCTCTCTCTCTCTCTCTCTCTCTCTCTCTCTCTCTCTCTCTCTCTCTCTCTCTCTCTCTCTCTTATATGGATAGAATTCCTCACATAACAAGATGAATATCTTATTAAGGTTCATGTGAATATTCAACAATAAAATTGGGAGACAGGCAGATAGACAGACACAGACAGACAGATATGCAAGCAGACAGAAAGAGAAAAAGACAAAGATTACCATTTTGTGAGTCAGGAATGTTATTAGTTTCTTAATTTACGACAACAGTTAAATTGTTTAATATCTTAATGAAATAACAGTGAACGTGTCTGCTATGATGATTTAGAACTTCGTTACATTCGAAATGTTTTCGTTATCAATGTTATTGTTCTTATTTAAGCATTATGGAAATACCAGTGTCTGATACTAATAGGTAATTGTAACATTTTCTTGATTGATATTTATATTGATATATATGAAAACATAAAATGTTTGAAAGTCTACCGAAATATTCTGTTAAGTATCAAGAGATTTTCATGATGAATTTTTAATGGAATGTCTATTTTTTCTATTTTAAAACCGAATTCAAATTAAGATTTCTTGAGCAAAAGTAAGTATTTCAAAAGAATAAAAGCTAACAACGCCACCAACATCAATACCATTAACAGCTCTATCTCTGGCACAAACATTAACTACTTCAACAGTGGCAAAACAGATAAATGAAAAGACACTCTACGACGAACATCAGCAACATCAAAAACAATGAATAAAAACAAAAGCTACTTAGTAAACCTGACAATTTTCCTCTGTTCGTTTGTCAAAACTTCATCACGAAAAAGGCCCTGCTTAAGAACATGCGTCTCTGCCATGACTTCATTTGTTGTGCTCGATTTATGGTCGCCCCGAGCAGCGTATTCCAAGGTGTTTTTCATACATACATTTCCTGCTGGTTCACGCTTCAGCGACGTCATGCAGATTTATGAAGATCATTTGTACGTGTGTCTTCACGTCGGGCCAAATTGCATTTCCGATAATTTGTGAATAAAACGCCGTTGATTCTCCGCTGACGGGAGATGCCGCGAGGTGGGGCTGAATTCAATGTCCGTCGGAGTCAGTGTTTGAATTTATATAAACATTTATCATCATCATGGGTCATGACTGATATGTTAAAGAAATTGAACCGAATATTGTTAATGGTATTCAAAGTTTAAGCTATTCCAAATCGTGATAATTAATAGTGAAATTAGAGTCTTATTCATAAACATAAATAGAAAAATTTAAAGTTATCGAAATTCATGAAATGGAAGCCTTATAGAGCAGTTTAAATATTGTTTGGCAGACACATGATACAAAAAATGGAAAGTTAACAAAACAAAGCCAACCATGAAGAAGTCTACAAATAAGTTTTTTTTTAATATAGAAATATAAATATTTTCCCGTCAGTATCCACCCAAACAACTGTCTGGTTTTACAAAGGCTGTTAGCATATGAAAGGAGCTAGCCTCTAAAAACACACACACACACACACACACACACACACACAAAAATAATAAAAATTATATTATGAAACTACAAATGTTGAAACAGAAAATTAAAAAAATATTCCCCAGGAACATATTCGAATTGAACCAGATATACTCCCATAGAGTTATGGCTGATTAAAATAAACATGGAAAATATTTGATTGATAAGTTTTAGGTGGAATACCTGGAAATTGAAAAATGTCACAAACATAATCTAAATCTTTCATATCGAGCTACTAATTACCTTTTCGCATAAAATCCCTTTAATGTACATAGAAAAAAAATTAAACCTCTACAATAACACTAACAGACATACGCACGTACATGTCCATGCACGCAAACACATAGGTATGCAATTTATGTTTATCTAATAGAATATTCTGTCTATTAATCCACATCCTTCCCTGACACTATATTTCCACAGTTTGTTGATTTATGTGGCTGCAGAGTAGTTGGGAAATATATCATGCGTTTGTTTACAAGAGAGAGAGAGAGAGAGAGAGAGAGAGAGAGGAGAGAGAGAGAGAGAGAGAGAGAGAGAGAGAGAGAGAGAGAGAGAGTTATAAGGATTCTGGAGAAACATTAGCACGTTGTTT
>NC_090738.1:28983936-29028936 GCF_036898095.1 Palaemon carinicauda | reverse complement strand
GAGAGAGAGAGAGAGAGAGAGAGAGAGAGAGAGAGAGAGAGAGAGAGCCTCACTCACTCAGGTATAAGCAAAAGATAAAAGGTCTCTCTCGATACCTGCGCCTCTCCTCTCCTCTTCCTCCTCTTCACCTTACGCCATCGTGAAGAATAAATTGGCGCAAACGCCCGTGTCCTCTTTGGTGTCGCAGTGAGAAGAGCAAAATGTTTTGGAAGTTTTATGGCGTCGGTTAGGAGGCCGATCCTCAGAGACCTCGAACATGGTTGGATGATTCCTCTGGGAATGGCTTCGATATGTGTTCGAATATCAGAGGTCTTGGGACAAAATGCTCTTCGCCTCTCTCTCTCTCTCTCTCTCTCTCTCTCTCTCTCTCTCTCTCTCTCTCTCTCTCTCTCTCTCTCTCTCTCTCAAAATTTTATCTGAGATCATAAAATAACGTTATATGATAGTTTTAAATATTAACGAAATATCAATACAACCGTGATCCTTTGGTTAAAAATATACAACTTGAATATTATGGTGATATTACAGCTCTCTCTCTCTCTCTCTCTCTCTCTCTCTCTCTCTCTCTCTCTCTCTCTCTCTCTCTCTCTCTCATCTGGGGAACATGAAATAGCGTTATATGAAAGTTTGGTTAAAGATATAATTTGAATATTAAATGATATTACAACTACTCTCTCTCTCTCTCTCTCTCTCTCTCTCTCTCTCTCTCTCTCTCTCTCTCTCTCTCTCTCTTACAATATGGGTCGGATCATTGTAGAAATCATGACCATATTTACGAAACGTTCACCGGAAACTCATAATTATTACTTTTAAAGCAATATCAATGCAAATATATATATATATATATATATATATATATATACACATATATATATACATATATATATATATATATATATATATATATATATATATATATATATATATATATATATTTAACGGTAATATATTTCATGGAAAATACACTGCAAAAGAAAAGTGATGTTTCATGAGGTTTTTTTTTTTATTTCTAAAACTGTTTTTGTAATATTCATTTCACCTCGATGATGTATCTTTAATGATCTTTGATACAACAATTAACTTAACTTGAAGCAACTAACATCATCAGAGCATAAAGATTAAGAGATTTATATAATGAACAAATAATTTCATACCTCATGAAACATTTAAGTACAGATATACAGTTTAAAAGTCTGCCAAAATAAAAAAAATAAAATGAAAATGGGAAACTAGAATTAGCCCTCAGCCTTCTCCACAATGAGGCTCAATACTACACTGTATTCTAGAAGTTTTATTCCAGCTGTGACAAGATGTGGAATGATCTTCCTAATCCGGAAGTTGAATCGGTAGAACTTCAAAAGTTCTAACTTGCAGCTAATGCTTTTATGGTGAACAGGCTGGCATAAGTCTTTTTGTAGTTTATATATGAAATGTCTGTTTTCACGTTGTTACTGTTTTTAAAATATTTCATCAATCGTTAATTATTTCTCATATCGTTTATATATTTCCTTATTTCCTGTCCTCATTTTGTTATTTTTCACTGTAGGAGCCCTTGGGCTTATAGCATCTTGCTTTTCTAATTAATGTTGTAGCTTAGCTAATGCTAATAATAATAATAATAATAATAATAATAATAATAATAATAATAATAATAATAATAATATAAGGAATTTACACAGAAAACAGACACCCAAAGCATTTAATTTCTTTGCACTAAGAGCAGTTTATTTTTCGTGGATTTGTTTTCTTCTTAGGTAAATGGACCTTTATTGGTTTAAGAGTTCATCTCTCTAATTACCGGATAAGTTTATATTTGCATATCATATATAGGTTAACTGCATCTAAAGGGGATGCTTCTTATCAGTGATTGGTCTTCGTGCAGAGTTGGAAAAAAAAATCAAATTAAAAAACTTTTTCTAGGCATGAGAATAATTAAGATAAGGCCTCCCTGTTTAATTCCTTTATCAATTAGAATTTTCTCACTATCTTAATGTAGTTTTTGGATTGTTGTACTACATGTATTGATATCTTCTAGTATTCTATCGTAAGATTTATCTATTCCTTTCCTTTGAAGGGCTTTCATTACTGCTGAATTTTTGTCAGAATCAAATGCTTTCTCAAAATGTTAACAAATTTGGCACGCATAAATGTTCATATGCTTGCCACTTACATGAACTAAGCATGAGCACTGAGGTAGCTCATGCAAACACTGCCGACGGTGAGTGCCAATTCGTGTCAATACGTAACCAATGGTTAAATAAGTAGTGCCATTGCATCTCAATACGTACCAATGCATTTTTTTTTTTTTTTTTTTTTTGTGGGCGCACATTGCGTAGACAGTACATAACTTATGCGTACGCAGTGCACAGACAGGGTGCAAACAATGCTTCACTCTCTTTATCTCATAAAAGCCATGTCTTTCCACGATGTATTGAGCAGATTGATGGGGACAAATCGTGTGTCAAGGTGGCTTAAGTAATATTATTTACTTTCAATTAACGTCCATCTATTATGTTTCTAAAAGTGTTCAATGTCAGCCTTATAAATCTAGGCTGCTCTAACGCAATTTTCTAATCAAGCTGTTAGGAAGAGTGTAAGAGTATCAGGCTAGCAGGTGTCACTTCACGTCGATCGACCTAAACTGAATACCAAACCTTTTCTCGCGTTTTACATCATAAATGATTCACATCCACCACCGTTTAAATTGGATTATTCGATACATGTCAATCCAGCCTTAAAACTTAGATTTCTTATGAGTAACGCTATGGAAGAGAGAACCAATGTCTTCTAAAGCTACAAAATAGTAAAAAAAAAAAAAAAAAAAAAAAAAACTTACTGAATCCTATGGAAAGGACGGATTAAGTTACAGTCGAAGTAGCATTAGACTAGCCCCTAATGAACTGAGATAAGAAATTAATCTTGTTATCACTATTCTTATTATTATTTCTATTGGTGTTAATTTTTCTTTTTCATTTGGTAAAAGTATTTGGTTTTATCAGAAAGTTTCCACCATTTTCAGGGTACCTTTTGGTTAACATTCCTTAACTAGCCACTAGTTCTCGCAATGAAGTTGCTCAATATTCTTTTTATTCAATTGTATCTATCTTATTTCCAGAGAGTATTTTCAAATGTTCTCAGGCTTAAATAAAGTAATTTATCATTATCATTGTTGATGTTGTTATTACTAGATTAGAGTATCTAATGAACCAAAACTTTATTGAATAGATATCTTATTAAAGTTGCCATTGATGCTTATTTCTTGTATTTTAACACACTTGATAATTGTGTAATTTTAGATTTGTTATATTCTCCGTTTTATTTAAATACCAAAATTGGGCTATTTCTCACAAGTTCTGAGAATACATAACCTTACTATTTTAGAATAATAATTTATCAGCTTAGTTTTTTTTTTCTTTTTTGGTTTTTTTTTTACCTGCTCATTGTATTTAAGTGCGACCTTAGGCTGAAAATCTGGTTGAAATTATATCATTTCTATCAACATTCGTAGTAGTAGTAGTAGTAGTAGTAGTAGTAGTAGTAGTAGTAGTATCAGGAATAGAGAGTATCATTACTCTTTTGTCTAACTTGCGACACCAGACAAGCTGATTTCTCAACTCCAAGTTCTGGAGAAAATGAGAAAGGGGTTTCATAGGCCTAGTCACATATAGACCTCCTTCTCTCCTTTGATGGATGTCCCATAACCTGGCCATCATAACATTCACCGACGCCTTCCCATCCGTCATCTTGAAGGGATACCAAAGTGACCCAAGATGACCTGACACTAGGGGGATCATGTGGCCATCCATCACTGTAGGAAATGACTCCGAAACGAGATGACCTGATTTCGGAGAGGCCTCGCCACCATCCATCATCCCACGCCTTTTGGTCACCTTCATCCATCAAGAGGAGCGTGAAGGGCCGATGGATGAATGGATGGAGAGGGAGTAGATACGATGAATGAGGGGGACTGTAAGGATACTCTATGGGTCCTGAAGGGACCCACGTGGAGGAAGTCCTCAGTGGAATCACACTCTCCCATAAAGTCTCCTTAAAGGTTTAAAGGTCGATCATTAATGGCAGAGGCAAGGGACGGGGACAATGCCCTAGCAGGAAAATGCCCTAGAGACTAACCATATATCTATATGATCAACGCCCAAGTCCCCTCCCAAGCTAGGACCAGGCAATGGCTGCTAATGATTCAGTCAGTAGACCTAAAGGCTCCCCCAAAACCCCCATCCTTCGCTCAAAAGGATTGTGAGGTTGCAGACACTACAAGAAACTGTTGAGCTTGATTGGGACTTGATCTCCCGTCCAGCAGAACACTAGACAGGGACGTTTCCAATAGGATTTATCTTGCCACGAGCCAAGGGTCCTTTTACTTAATCTTAATTAGGTTTAAATGCCACTCACGAATGGCAAAGGTAAGGGACAGTAATATTGCCCTAGCAAGCAGGACAATGCCCTAGAGACTGACTATATACACATATGATTAGCGCCCAAGCCCTCTCCCCACCAAAGCAAGGACAAAGGAGGGCCAGGCAATGGCTGCTGATGATTCAGTAGATAGAACTATAGGCTGCTACAAACCCAACATCCTTAGCTCACAAGAATGTTGACGTTGCAGCGACCAAACAAACTAACGAGTCTGAGCGGGACTCGAACCCTAGTTTGGCGTTCACCAGTCAGGGATGTTATCACATAGGCCACTGCAACCCTATAATTAATACATTTATGACATGTTTGATACTAATCTGTAGACCCATCGGGTTACCAGTTTCCAGGTCTCTGGAAGACAGTTTGAATCGATAATACTTAGGCCTCGTCGAACGAATAACGATGGTCAAGGACTGAGAAAATTACGTTGTGTGACGCCTGTTATGTGAATCCGTCTTTGCTACTGTTATGAGCAAATGTATGAAAAACTAAGCCACGGTCATAAAGTACATGCTTGTTAATTATTCATTTTTTCCTCTTACGCCTATTGACGCAAAGGACCTCGGTTAGATTTCCCCAGGCGTCTCTATCTTGAGCTTTTAAATCAATACTTTTCCATTTATCACCCCCTACTTCCCACTTCCGACTTGTTAATTATTAATCAATTAATCAAACTTAACAGTGACAACTTCAAATCTTACAACAAAAGTAGTTTTATCCCTCGTTATTATCATAATCATCAATGTCTGCATCATCAAAAGGATCATATAAGATATAAATATTATGATGATATAGCAATGACTAACAGAAATAACCATAAGGAATGACATAGCCTTTCATCATCATAATCATTTTATCAAAACCAGAAGCAATTACAAGACAAAATAAATAAAATACGGGAACAAAAGAAAGATTTCTGAATAAGTAATGAAATCGCTTTTCATGTTCATGATCGTTTTATCAAAACCAGAAGAAGTAATTAAAGGACAAAAATAAAAAATGAAAAAAAATAAAATAGAATCAGGAACAAAAAAAAAAAAGACTTGAATAAGTAATGAAATCGCTATTCATAATCATGATCGTTTTATCAAAACCAGATGAAACAATTATAGGACAAAATAAATTCGGGAACAAAAAATAAACTTTTAAAACAGTAATGAAACCGTTTTCATCAAGATGATCCTTTAATTAAAACCAGAAGAAGCAACTAGAAGACAAAAAGACAAACTAAATAAATACGGGAACAAACAGACTTTCGAATAAGTAATGCAATCGCATTTCATCATCACCATGATCGTTTTATCAAAACCAGAAGCAGCAACTAGCAGACAAAGAAAAGAAAGGCCTTTAAGAAAGGAAAGACCGAGAGAAGCCAAAAACAAAAAGCCGAGGAGGAGTAGAAACATTACGCTCATAACTGCACTAACAACTTCGCCCCGACTTACGAGGCAAATAACTTTCCGACCGAACACATAAAACCGACCTCGTACAAATCCTTAACGTCAGCAACTCCATAGACTTCGAGGCTCTAACGTCGGGGTAAGAGTAACACATCGCTAAACCAGCCAGTGTGCAAAGTGAACAGCAAAGCGCCCTTGTGAACGTAATGAGAAAAGGGATGGAACATCGCGTCCTTGTGTAGTAATTAACGCGGCTTGGGAAACCGCCTAAACTATTTAAGGGTCGTTAAGACCTTCAATTAATTATGACACGATCATTATTATTGTTCTCCTTCCTCTTCTCGGGTGTTTTCTTACAATTATTCAGCCCAATTACTGTTATCATCTCCCATCCTTTAATCTTTTTTTTTTTTCAGGGAGATAAAAGACCTCTATGAATAAATGCATGAAATGTGTTGACTCATTCATTAAAGACTTGGGATAACATGACGCTTACGTCCCAATTTATGGCCGACGTTAAAATTTCCATATAAACCGTTTTCTTTGAGATGAGCTGTATCATTTGCATATTCACATTTATTTACTCATCTTCTCTCTCTCTCTCTCTCTCTCTCTCTCTCTCTCTATTAAAAAGGAATTAAGTGGGCGTGTCTCTAAGTGCGAAGAAGGGGGAATTACAGAGTTTAAGCTATGAGAACAAGACATCGCTCCGTGTTTCCTGTAAGTCTTTATCCCTTGACGTCGGCTCCTGAAGATGAGAGAAGATAGCTTTTGGGAGTGGTTACGAGATTAATGTTGTCAAAGGATTGGGTTCGAATAGGAGTGTTAATGGAAGCAGGAGTTGGAAATAGTTGTTAATAGAAGGATAGCTTCGATAAACCGGTGTTAATGGCGGGGATCAGGCTGGATTGCACAAGATTGGAAAAAAGGGGCTATTTCATCGATTTGGAAAATAATGTATATTGTAGGATTGCTTATAAAGAATGGGTTAATAGGAGGATTGGGGTACAAAAAAATAATAATGGAATATAATTTTAGGAGCTGTTGGAAGGAATCGTTCTGGAAAGGGTGTTGGTAGACTGTTAACTAATGGTTTGGAAAAAGAATTTTTTGCACGAATTACCATGCCTGGAAAGATTGGGTTTTGTGCTACCATGCCTGGAAAGATTGGGTTTTGTGCTACCATGCCTGGAATAATTGGGTTTTGTATTACCATGCCCAGAAAAATTGGGTTCTGAACGATTATGTTTGGAAAGCTTGGGTTCTGAATTACCATACTTGGAAAGCCTGGGTTCTGTATTAACATATCTGGAAATATTTGGTTCTGAATTATCATGTCTAGAAAGATTGGATTCTGAATTATCATGTCTGGAAAGATTAGGTTCTGAATTACCATGTCTGGAAAGATTGGGTTTTGAATTATCATGTCTGGAAAGATTGGGTTCTTAATTATCAGGTGTGGAAATATTGGGTACTAGATTATCATGTCTGGAAACATTGGGTTCTGAATTATCATGCCTGTAAAGATTGGGTTCTGAATTATCATGTCTGTAAAGATTGGATTCTGGAGTACCATGCCTGAAAAGATTGGGTTCTGAATTACCATGTCTGGAAAGATTGGGTATTAGATTGTCATGTCTGGAAAGAATGAGATCTGATTTGTCACGTCCGGAAAGATTGGGTACTAGATTATCATGTCTGGAAAGATTGGGTTTTGAATTATCATGTCTGGAAAGATTAGGTACTAGATTATCATGTCTGGAAAGATTGGATTCTGGAGTACCATGCCTGAAAAGATTGGATTCTGAATTATCATGTCTGGAAAGATTGGGTACTAGATTATCATGTCTGGAAAGAATGAGATCTGATTTGTCACGTCCGGAAAGATTGGGTACTAGATTATCATGTCTGGAAAGATTGGGTTTTGAATTATCATGTCTGGAAAGATTGGGTACTAGATTATCATGTCTGGAAAGAATGAGATCTGATTTGTCACGTCCGGAAAGATTGGGTACTAGATTGTCACGTCCGGAAAGATTGGGTACTAGATTATCATGTCTGGAAAGATTGGGTTTTGAATTATCATGTCTGGAAAGATTGGGTACTAGATTATCATGTCTGGAAAGATTGGATTCTGGAGTACCATGCCTGAAAAGATTGGGTTCTGAATTATCATGTCTGGAAAGATTGGGTACTAGATTATCATGTCTGGAAAGAATGAGATCTGATTTGTCACGTCCGGAAAGATTGGGTACTAGATTATCATGTCTGGAAAGATTGGGTTTTGAATTATCATGTCTGGAAAGATTGGGTACTAGATTATCATGTCTGGAAATTTGGGTTCTGAATTATCATGTCTGGAAGGATTAGGTTCTGAATTATCATGTGTGGAAAGATTGGGTACTAGATTATAATGTCTGGAAAGATTGGGTTCTGAATTATCATATCTGGAAAGATTGGGTTCTCAATTATCATGTCTGGAAAGATTGGCTTCAAGAATATCATGTTTGGATAGACTGGATTTTGCAAATATAGGACTTGGTTATCTCTAGAGCTGGATCTGTAACAGCTTAGACTTTAGTCTTAATTTGGTCTGGAGTAGGCCGTTGTCTAAGCTTAGGACTGCACTTTACACCCAAGGCATTCTTAAATAAATACAAATCTGTGGTAAGATTATCATTATCACCAATATTATTGTTATTATCATTATCAATATTATCATTGGTAGGGGTAATAGCGAATTTCAAAGAGTTGATGTCACTCGGAGCAAGGGTTGATGATAAAACTTGAAATTGTAAAAAATAGCAAGTTCAATAACGGAAGTTGAAAGAAAGAAAGCATGTCAATGGTAACCTCTTTAAATACAATCTTATAAAATCTACGATAGTATTAACTATATATTTCTTCCAATGGAAGATAACAACATCAAACGGACAAACAAGAGGGTAAAACAAGTAAACAAACAAAAAACTCGGACTTGAAAGGTTTCGAGACGGATGTGTTGGATTTGTGAATTCGAGCTATATAATACGGCATTGGGGCATGTTGGGCCATTCAGAAACTATATGCAACTGGGGGAGGACACATTTACATTACAAAGTCAAAATTAGAAGGTGTCCTATTGGAAAAGTCCCTGCCTGGCGATCAGCAGCCATTGCCTGACGATCAGCAGCCATTGCCTGGCTCTCCCTGGTCCTAGTTTGGCTGGAAAGGGGGCTTGGACGCTGAACGTATGTATATATGGTCAGTCTCTAAGATAATCTCACTATCCCTTGCCTCTGCCGTTTATGAGTGGCTTTTAAACCAAGAAGGAAGGAAACTGGAACAGAAGTTAAATAGAAGGATAGAAGGTAACCTGCACAGATCCTTAAGTAAGTCCTACAGGACACTGCCCGAGGTAAACTGACGACACTTAGAGTAATACTTTGACGGCACTACCTCTCTACGGTGGGAGAGGGGGGAAGGAAACAAGGGAAGGGAAGAGGTATGACCATGCGTCAGATGGTTGAGTGATCTTATCCATCCATCACAGTTTGGTGCAGCAAGACGGAAGACCTGCATCATTGCCTTAACCGAGGAGAGGGTGATATTAACGGAGGAGACAGATGGATGAGAGGTGAAAAAGGGAAGGATTATAGACCCCAAGTGATAAAGAAGTCCTCGGGGAAGTTAATCATAATCATCGTCATCATCTCCCTCAATGCCTATTGACGGAAAAGGGCCTCGGTTAGATTTCCCCAGTCGTCTCCATCTTGAGCTTTGAAATCATTACTTCTCCATTCATCACCTACTTCGCGCTTCACAGTTCTCAGCCATGTCGGTCTGGGTCTTCTAACTCTTCTAGTGCCTTGTGGAGCCCAGATGAACGTTTGGTGAACTAATCTCTCTTGGGGAGTGCGAAGAGCATACCCGAACCATCTCCATCTACTCCTCATCATGATCTCATCCACATATGGCATAAGGCACTCGAGTAATCTCTCTTATAATTCCATTTCTAATCCTGTCCTGCCATTTAACTCCCAATCTCCTTCTGAGGGTTTTGTTCTTAAATCTTCTAAATCTATTGAAGATTGTTTCATTGTCATACCATGAATCATGCCCAGTGATTTTTAGTAAAAATTGGTCACTGGTACAGAAACAATTCATAGCTATACACCATTAGATGCTGTGCGTATGACATATTAGAAAGACATATAAGTTTAAACCATCAGTATACCATAATTATAGACGACCGTTTACAGCATCTGTTATAGTGTATCAGTTTTATATCTCTAAAGTAACCCTTTGTCAGTAATGGAAAAAAAATTAATTTCGCCATTGCTGCTGTCACATATTTTGGATATCTGTAGATCTTAAATTTTGTTTTTATTACTATTGCATTTCTTATCTTTTTTTTACTGATGTCATAGGTGTAACAACACTACCCCTATTGTAACTCTGTACATGGCATTTGCTGAAATAAAGATGATTATTATCATCATAACCATCATCATCATCATCATTATTATTATTACTATTTTATTATTATCAATGTGAAATCCGCTACGTATGTATGTCGAATAAAATTCCTATTTCAATCTGTTTGGAAGTACAGTAATATCCCTTCATATTTAATAATTTTTCTCAACGATATTTTTTATTTTTTATAATTGCTTATGTTATAAACTTGCTATTATTAAAAGAGTGGAAATGTGCCAGCCCAAGGAACCATTCTCCACTTTCACAGAGCTGGCCGAATGAATACAGAAGAAAAACTATAATATATATCAAATATATATCTAAGCGACAAAAATTAATTACGTGATAATTCAAAGCGACAAAAATGAATTATATAATAATCCTAAGCGACAAAAATTAATTATAATAATAAGGGTAGGGAAGTGGGGAATATGGGGAAAGGAAGAGTACCCCTGGATACAATCCAGTTTATAGCTCAAAGGCAGGTACTCGGAATGGGAAAGAATAAGGAAAAAGGGAGAAAGAGAAATACAGCAGAAGAATAAAAGAGAGGGGCAGACCCTCTTGCGATATTAGGGATTTATAATTAATATTCTGATTGGTTAGTGAAAAAAAAAATGAATTATATAATAACCCTAAGAGACAAAAATGAATCATATAATAATTCTAAGCGACAAAAATGATTATATAATCATTCTTGGAGATAAAAAATGAATTAAAGATAAAAATCTGCTATAAATAAGCATTCAATTATTATCTATAAAACGTCAAAATATTAAAAACGGAGAAACTCGGAATTCGATAAAATATCAGACATGGTTTTCTGACCAAAACATAAATTTCTAGTTTTCTAAAAACTGCATTCGTAAAAATAGAAAAATAAAATTGTCCTGGTTAAAATCATGTCCCACTCATTGCACTTGGGAACTGCCTCGTGAAATGTGCAAATAGCACACCCACAGGGTAATATTGTATGACCAATACGTAAACTAGCTATTATCAGTTCTGTTGTGAATTTGAAATTGGCCGCACATGCAATTTCTCATTTTTCTTTTAAATGCTTTACACAATTTAATTTCCATTCTCTTTCACATACAAATAGGCCTCATCATTATTCTTTTAAATGATGCAAAACAAAACGTCTAAATCCTAAATACAAAATCCCTTTCGACTATTTCAGCAAGAAAATCACTGTCCCCAGAAAAATATATATAATTTTTTTTAATTTACTCAAAAATTCACAATGCTGAAGATGCATCTGTATCATCTCTTAAATAGATGTTCAGTGTTTCTAGCTGCAGTAAATGTTTTAACTAACTTTACTTTCAATTCAAATTTAACTGAGCAAAATTCATATGCTGAACGAGTTTCCTATTATGACCGATAGGTGGCAGAGTAATCGTTCGGTTTTAATCACAATAGATTGCAGGATGACATACCCAATGGTCCTCACTGGTAATAATCTTACAGTTAAGAGTCTGTATCACAAGTTATTGTCCGGTACCATAATACCTCGAGCTGAATTATCTTAAATTTATCTATTTCCTATCGTAAATTGGAAACGCTACTAAATATTGACGACTACTTTTAATAATACTAATTAATAAGTTCTTACTGTTACTAACGCATTATAAACTAGAAGCAAGAAACAATGTAACAATAATCACGTCTTATTAAAGAATGTATGACGTTACTCACATAATACGCGAGATGTATTACGAGATAAACAAAAAAAAAAATCATAAAAGCATTAAAAAACCTTGATTTATCTTACTTGTATACTGGAACCTTGAAAGTCTGCGTTGGAATATCTTGAAATACTCTTCTGATGAGACCAATATTGCATCAAGCGAGAAATACGTCTACAGTGGCAATCTGAAATAATACAAATGGGTTTGAATATGCAATAATAAACAATGAAATTTACAAGGGTACCATGAAATACAAAGACAAAAACCACAATTTTATTTCAGGCCTTGAAAGAAAATCAAATCTCTGATGTAGAAAATAAAGAGGAAAAACACAATTTTCTTTTAAGCCTTGAAAGAAAAAATCTCTGATGTAGTAAAAAAACTATAATACCACATGTAACAATTATATTTCTATAATAGAAAAGAAATTAAATATACTTTAGATAAAATGTATCCTCATCTACACCTGAGGCTAACTAAAATGTGCTTTGAACGGTTTAATGGGCATTAATTAACACGTATGATCTCAATCAAAGATGATTTAGAAAAACTCTGTATCGTTCAAGGGATCGGACAATTAAGAAAAATAAATAACGATGAAAAACGCGAGAAAATGGATAGGGAAGACTCGAATAAAAGAGACATTGGAAAAAAAAAATATTGCGATAAATTAAGTACAAGAAACTGCATATACGTATGATACAAAAAAGAAAAAGAAAAAAAAAAGACAAGTCAGTCAAGATAGGGGAAGAATGATGGACATGAAAAAAAATATTCGAAAAAAAAGCGAATGAGAAAATGCAGATGATGGAAGGAAAAGAAAGCAAAATGAGGATTAGGAGAGAGAGATGAATTCGACTAATGGGAGAAAAACATGAACAGGAGGGAGAAGTAGAAATTATGTAATCCCCGGTGATGCATAAATGTTGGCAATCGATATATATATACAAGAAGAGGTAATTAGACGGAGCCGTAAGGAGATGAGGTTAATGTAATGAGGGAAAAAAAAGGGGTCATTTGAAGAATGAAAAACGTAATTCGTTACGTAAAAAGCAACGTTTCAATGTAAAAAAATGGTAATGAACGATGGTAATTTTATGCATAAGAAAAAGCATCCAATTGCTTAAAAGTGGACACCGATAAAAATTATTATTGTAAAAGCAATGGAAATAATTTTCGTAAAAGATGGTAAAATGAATGAAGTATAGGGGAGTTAATTATTACTGTGGATTTCTTCATTCTATTCATCTTTTATTTATTATTGTTAAATTACTATTATTTAAATTATTATTATTATTATCATTATCAAAAAATTTTTTAATTATTAGTATTAAAATCATTGACAAGGAAATGATTTACAACATCAGAAGTAAACTTGTAACCCATATTTATTGTAACAATTTTAACGTTTTTACTTTATTTGTACCTTTTATCTAACGATTCACTTATAAGAAGTCTGCAAGCCTGGTAACTGAATCCCGTGTTTTATAATGAACAGACTTTTAGATAATAACACTTCAGGAGAGTCTAACTTAAAATTTTTTACAAAGGACTTTATCAAACAAAAGAAACATTAACTTGAAAAACTTTGTCTTCCATAGATTAAACTCACCTATATAAAAGCATTTGATAAATTTCCTTATTATCTTAAAAATCTTTGGAAATAAGTGTCTAAGTGCTTAACTTAAATGTGGTAAACCTGTCGTTTAAGAGACAATAACAGTCCATAACATTGAGACCTGTTATAAATTCCTTAACTTTCTGATATGAGATTGGACCAAATTTCAAATGCCAGTGTTCTGACGAAATAAATGGAATCAGGAAATATCTGTTTCTTTTACCAAAGACTCACGCCGGAGAATCTGAAGGAATCACCTAAATAGGATTCGTGTATGAAACATGTTAATGCCACTCAATCATTCAATAAAATTATTTCCTTCATTGAATGAGACTGAACAGGAAGACCCAGAAATAGAGTATTTCTATATAAAAAGATTTCTTCTCAGCTCTCGCTATATGAAGAAACTGGGATTGTAAAGGAAGTTTCGGGTCACTGAAGTGCTTTAGAAATTAAGCTAAAACAGTTTAATTCGATGGTTAGATATCTGCATTTCCACCTATTGGATGAAGTTGGATATCTTTCAGCCAAATTAAAAGAATTAGTAATAGAATGTAATATATATATATATATACATATATACATATATATATATATATATATATATATATATATATATATATATATATATATATATATATATAATATATATATATATATATATATATATATATATATATATGCAAAAATATAAATACAATTATTATTATTATTACTTGCTAAGCTAAAACCCTAGTTGGAAAAGCAGGATACTATAAGCCCAGGGCCCCAAGCAGGGAAAATAGCCCAGTGAGGAAAGGAAACAAAGAAAAATAAAATATTTCAAGAACAGTAACAACATTAAAACAAATATTTCCTACATAACCTATAAAAACTTTAACAAAAGAAAGATGAAGAGAAATCAAAATAGCGTGCCCGAGAGTACACTCAAGCAAGAGAATTCTAACCAAAGACAGTGGCAGACCATGGTACAGAGGCTAGGGCCCTAACCAAGACTAGAGAACAATGGTTTGATATTGGAGTGTCCTTCTCCTTGAAAAGCTGCTTACCATAGCTTAAGAGTCTCTTCTACCCTTACCAGTCAAAGGACCACATAACTCTCTAGCAGTAGTATCTCAACGGGTGGCTGGTGCCCTGACCAACCTACTATCCATATATACATATATGCATATATATATATATATATATATATATATATATATATATATATATATTTATATATATTTATATATATATATATATATATATATATATATATATATATATATATATATATATAATATATGCATACATTAAGATAGGAGTTAGACAGGGACACCCCATCTCTCTTAAATTAATCACAGAATGCCTAGAAGAAATTCTTAAGAATTTAGATTGTGAAAATGTAGGAATTAATATTAATGGGGAATACCTTAAAACTTGAGATTTGCAGATGGTATATTTCTGTTTAGTGAATCATGGGAGGAATTGCAGAAGATGATAGATGATTTAAATAGAGAAAGCAGGAATGTAGGACTGAAAATTAATATGATTAAACTAAGATAACGTTCAATGTAAATGGAGAGACAACAAATAAGGGTAATGGATAAACCTCTAGAGATTGTTAATTAATATACGTACTTAGGACAGACAATGAGTGATTTCCAAGGACATGAGACTGAAATTAAAAGAAAGGTAAACATGGAATAGAGAGCTTTTGGTAAACAAAATGAGCTTATGAAAGGTAAAATAACACTTTTTAAAAAGAAAAGTATTTAATCAGGGGGTTCTATCAGTATGAACTAGGGCATCAGAAACTTGGAGCTTTACTAAAGCCTTAAATCATATGCTAGTTACAACTCAAAGATATATGGAAAAAATACTAATGGGAATAACACTAAGAGACAGAAAAGGAGCAACATTGATACGAGAGCAAACTAAAGAAGAGGATATTCTAACATGTAAGAAAATTAAATGGACAGGAGCTTGACCTATAATAAGAATGATAGATATCAATGGACAAGAATAATAGAATGATCCTTTGAGATTGCAAACGAAACAGAGTAACGAAGAGAAGACGATATAATGTCGAGCTAAGAAAATAAAGATCATAAACAGACTCGAATGGAAAGATATGTCGAGGTCTTTGTCCTACAATGGACTAGCAACGACTGATGACGATAATACACATCCATACATATATGTAGGCTATATATATTACACACACACATATACATATACATATATATGTATATATATACATAGGCCTATATATATTTACATTATATATATATATATATATATATATATATATATATTTATATATATATATATATATATATATACATATATATATATAAAATGATTATAAGTATATATTTATACCGTATAGCCTATATGTTCAATATATTTGTGGAAGATTGTAGTTCTGACGTCATACCTGTGTCTTAGAAATGAACCGAAATCAACACGATTGAATATCTAGTATTAAATCACATTCCTGGTAAAAATGTTGTTTCAAAAGCTCCTTCATTCGAAAGAATATACAACAAGTTTGAAGTCTCTGTGACAACGATGTCCAAACTTATGGCTAATAACGTGAATTGGACATTTTTCTTGACCGTGACCTTGACCTTTGACCTTGACCTTCCAAACTTTAATCATTTCCAGCTTTTTGTATTACAGTTAATCCCTGCAGGTTTCATTACTCTACGATTAAAATTATGGCCAAGAAGCTGTTCACAAACACCCACACAAACAGGAGTGAAAACATAACCTCCTTCCAACTTCGTTGGTGGAGGTAATAAATTAACGTGAGTTGATAGATACCTAAATTGAAAGAAATTCCGTTCCTGAAAGTAGTATGAATAAAAGATGCTTCCTAAGTGAACGCATTCTAGAAGCTAGAAATTTCTTATAATATGTTGTTGGCAATTATTCTATGATATACTGTACATCTCACTTTTATCTATATAAAGAATAAACACCATTTTAGTAAATTGTTCAGGAATGGCAAAATATAAAATAACGCTGTAAAGAAATCCATTCTTAAATCTAAAATTCATTTTGAAGACTTACCTGTGTAACTTAGACACAGATGTGATCGGCTGAATTAAATTTTACACGATAGGTTTGAGACAAGTATGAAGTGAAATTTTTAAGCAAAGTTTTAGCAAAGTAAATTATTCACTAATCATGAAAGCTAGTGGCAGACGTGAAATCTTTGCTAAGAAAAGTTCTGATGCACATAGAATAATTTAGCAAAGCACATTGCATAAGTGAAGAATTAAAGCAGAAGTCATCTGAATGTATACACGACATTCTATTAAGTAAAGTAAAACACTGAAGCATACTTTACGTTACAATTACTCATAATGCATTTGCTCTATGAGTATAAAACCTACGCATGCCATAGTAACAATATTGCAACGTTACAAAAAAAAAAAAAATGTCACTAACTCCAAAGTACGTCAAAATGAAATGTGTTGGAATGAGAAGGAAGTCATAGTCCATTCAGAAAATGGTAATATTCAGGAGGATGGAATAAAAGATGTCAGGGCGACAGAGGTTCGTCTTGTGACCCTGGAAATTATACATCGTCTCCTGCCGAATAATGAATGACATTGCTCTTGTATTTCACTCGAGGATGCTGAATATTCAAGAGGACCGGGAAGAGATTCATAAAACATCTTCAGCTACAGACAGGGGTGTAGATTGTGTAGCGGGGGAGTGTAGCAATGTGCGCTCAGATTTTGTATTGTCATTAAGAATCTAAGACGTTCTTGTACACACATTCATAATTTCATATATTCGTAGTATCTGAAATATTCTTGGTACCGTTGTAGCAAGGTGGCGTCGTCGGACTGTAGTGGGAGTATTGTGACCATTTCCCTATTGCAACCTGCAACACCCTCTCCCATATATATTAAAGAGTAAGTGTCTGGATATATATATATATATATATATATATATATATATATATATGTGTGTGTGTGCTATATATATACATATATATATACTGTATATATATATATATATATATATATATATATATATATATACTGTATATATATATATATATATATATATATATATATATATACAGTGTATATATATATATATACTGTATATATATATATATATATATATATATATATATATATATATACTGTACATATATATATATATATATATATATATATATATATATATATATATATATATATATATATTACTAGCTAAGCTAAAACCCTAGTTGGAAAAGCAAGATGCTATAACCCCAAAGTCACGATCAACCCTCCCTGCTACTCGGGCAGGGGCAAAAGGAGTAGTCATGCCCTGTCGACAGGGGGGAGGGGTGAGCGCAGTGCATGTGCCTGCAAATACATCTAAATATTTAGCTGTAATATTTTATGGGTCGCGTACACTACAATTTTACATAAGAGTACCTTTAGTATTTCATAAAACTGGACGAGGCTTTATTGACATATCTGGACGCACCGAAAAATTCAATTGGGACCTTTGATTGATTTGAAGGAATGTTATTTTAGTACATGAATTGCTAATACGTTTATGGTCACTTCGTCTTCAATATAAAGAAAACCAATGAGAGAGAGAGAGAGAGAGAGAGAGAGAGAGAGAGAGAGAGAGAGAGAGAGAGAGAGAGAGAGAGAGAGAGAGAGAGAGAGAGAGAGAGAGAGAGAGAGAGAGAGAGAGAGAGAGAGAGAGAGAGAGAGAGAGAGAGAGAGAGAGAGAGAGAGAGAGAGAGAGAGAGAGAGAGAGAGAGAATTTTAAAATTGGATTTCTTTATCACCCGAGGGTAATGTAGAGACGCCCTCTGGTATAATTATGCAGAAAGTTACATATTACGTAGTCTAGTCTTCAAGTACAAATGGAAAAGTAAGCTAAATTATTTAGCGAAAAATCTATGTACTTAAGCTTTCGTCAATTTCGTCGACACACCCTCTGACAAGTAATTTATGTTCTTCAAAGTGCATACAGAATGAAAGGCATTTTTTTTACAACTTTCCCACTACCTGTTCACTTACGCTATCACAGCAGAATAATAAAAACAGTAAAATCATTATTGATGGCAAGAGCAATAGTGATGTTAAATTCTTTCATAGATATAGTAGATGCCTCAACTGTTTTATACAAGCACTACGAACACACACTCACACACACACACACACACACACACACACACATATCAAGAAACAAACATCCAAATTCGTTGAGGAAAGTACAGAAGCGAAGTGGAGAATGTCCGGACTGACTATGGCTTTGGCTCCACGGCCGACAGCTTTACACCACATTGTGGACATTTATCACAGAACGAATGAGGGTACGTCGCCATACCTCTTCCAGAATGAGCAAAAGTATATATTTATCGCGATCTCCTTCCCTTCCGCCCTTTTTTCAGCGCAAACCAGCAGAAGCACCTGATTAAAGTCTTGCAATTTCAACCATGCCAAATTACTTGTTCTCGCACGACCAATTAAAAGAAGTGGGAGACGGTTGGTTCACGGCTTCATATATTCTACCCGATGGTTTAATGGGCGCCCGGTGAATATATGTATATCTTTAAGTAACGTGACGCCTTTGGAATGAGGGTGGATGGTCAACCAACTAAAAGCCCGTCGTTAAGAAAAGCCCTGGCGTAAAGTAATCACTGGAAGCTGGTCTTTGTAAATGGAAAATGCAAAAGACAAAAGAGACACGTTCGGGCCATTCTCCGCTGACCTGATGACGTTTCCAGTTCTTTTCCAGCCTGGATCGTCTCGGACGATGAGTGGGATGGGCTTATGGCAAAGGTAAGGGGAAGGGGGACGGGGTATAGTAGATTGGGGGTGGAGGGGGTGCTCGTTGTCGTAACACATCGTTGATAAATAACGTAGATTAGAACGAACAAAAGGAAACACCGGGCTAACGAGGCTCTTGGAGTGTTTACAAGGCCCTTTGTTGAGAGAAGATGGGCACTAAGCTTAAGTGAATATCGTAAGATGGCGCATGCGTCCTGCGCAACTATGCCCCCACTGACAGAACATGCATTAAACCCCGTTCACATCAAGTTTACGATCTGTTTGGTCTGCCCTGTCCCGCATGCGTTCCTCGTTCCAAGCTGGCATACAAGCGACGTAATCAGGGAGATGTTAATTCTTGGGTTCGTTTAAGCAAGAAAGATTTTTTTTTTTTTAGAAATCACATATATATGTTTGGTTAATATTAAACGTTGAACTTTTGGGTAGAGACGTGTACATTGTATGAGTGTGAAGACGTATGCATGCATACACACTGGCATATTAAAATCCATGTATAATCTGATACATAGAAGTGTATTTTTTTTTGTGTGTATGTGTGTTTTTTTTTTTTTTTATAGCTACTCCCGGATGCTATAAAAAACTCTGTATAATTAACAAGAACACAAATGTTATTGATAGACAGAGATCATCTGTTTGTTTTACCCAAGTTTTGAATAGGAAAAGTAGCCATAAACCAACAATGTTTTTAATCATTCTCTCTCTCTCTCTCTCTCTCTCTCTCTCTCTCTCTCTCTCTCTCTCTCTCTCTCTCTCTCTCTCTCTCTCTCTCTCTCTCTCTCTCTCACACAAGTCTTTGACATTCCTAGCTCTCCAAGTACACAATTAATTGCAAAATTATTTAATTAAACAGACTTTTATTCGTAATAAAAACAGCAATTATAAGGGATAGCAAAGAGAAAATTATTAAATCAATTCATAAAATATTATACAAAACAAAACCGACCATCATAAAACAGTCTTAGAGATCACGAGCGTAAAGCCATTAAAAGCTACAGGCAACCGAGAGACCACTATCGTAGAAGTTGGAATAGGAATCGAATCGATGATTACGGGACCGTAGAAGTTGGAATGGGAATCGAATCGATGATTACGTAACCGAAGAAGTTGGAGTGGGAATCGAATCGATGATTACGTGACCGTACAAGTTGGAATGGGAATCGAATCGATGAATATGGGACCGTACAAGTTGGAATGGGAATCGAATCGATGAATACGGGACCGTGCAAGTTGGAATGGGAATCGAATAGATGATTACGGGACCGTACAAGTTGGAATGGGAATCGAATCGATGATTACGTGACCGTAGAAGTTGGAATGGTCATCGAATCGATGAATACGGGACAGTAGAAGTTGGAATGAGAAACGAATCGATGAATACAGGACCGTAGAAGTTGGAATGGGAATCGCATCGATGAATACGGGACCTTGAACTGGTAAATACTGTCGACTTGTTTAGGAACTAGCACGGACAAGTCTTTGGTTTTCATTTTCAGTCTTGCATATACATGTATCAAATCATACAGGCATACATACTAATGCAAAGATTATGTATGTATGTATTATCTTATTCACATACTCATTCAACGTCGAATTTCTATAGCATGCATATGCTTCCGTGTATTTGCTATGTATGTGAAGTTACTGAATTAAAGAGTATCTATGTATATATGTGAATGTTACAGTGACTAAATGCCAGAACATGTAAGTCTGAATGTTGTAAGGTTACTAAATTAGAGAACATTCGTGTATGCATGTCTTGTAAAATTACCGAATGAGAGAGCTTGTGTGTATACGTGTATGTATGTGTTATAAAAACAGCCTAAATGCGTTATGCAATTGCCGCGCATTCCATCCTAAATGGGCACACACCTATAATACCCTTCCCCCCTCACCTACCACCAAAACAAACTGTCACCGAGTGAGTTAATCTAGCGAATTGCAACAGCATGACAGGTCTCCCATGAGCATTCTCACTTTTATTACCGATAATTTCAGCCGAATGTGCGCAGTGGTGCCATCTATGAGGAAGACGAGAACACTTTGACAATGTCCAATGAAGTTTGCCTTGCAGTTATTCACACTTATAGGCGACACTAGGCACCTCTTAACATTGCACAGGGGAATTGCTGGTCTCGGTGGTATTATGGTGTTACAACCACAGCGAGGATTAGAATTCTTATTGGATCGTTTTTCTTTCTTTCCTTGGGGTTAATATCACATTTCACCAAGTGTTTTTGCTACTGTTACTGCTGCTGCTGCCATAATTGTTTTTTTTTCAGGTTATGTTTGTTGCCATTGTTGTCTGTAGTGAACAGATTATTTATTTATTCTATTATTATTTGCAGTAGTATCATTATTGAAGGCTACGGTATGACGGAGACTCACATTGAGAGGTAAGGAGAAACTGAATGAATATTGAAGTACAAAGACTAAAAAGCAGAAAAAGGGAAGTAAAATACAGTATACAATAGATTAAAAAATAGAAAAAGAAAGTAAAATACAACATACTAATACAGATAAACAAGCCAAAAGAAAAGAGGTTAAAATACAGTATACGAATAAAGATTAACAAGCAGAAAAAAAAGACGGTAAAATGCAGTATACGAATACAGAGTAACAAGCAGAAAAAAACAGTAAAATACAGCATACGAACACGGATGAACAAGCAGAAATAAAACGTTAAAATACAGTATACGAAAATCCCTGACATAAAAGGGTCATACAAAAATGTCCTGTACAAAAAATAAGTTCGAAAACATTCGTTGTATGGTCACCACCGGGCTTTGAAGACAACGCATTGAAGCAACTGAGCTTCTAAAAAGGGGTATGAGCTCAGTCTACTTAAAAACGAATAAAAGAACTGAAATTACCAAGCTGTCACAGCTAGATAATTATGCTAATTAAAGACACAATTGAATGGAAGGGGTGTCAAGTGGTTACCAGAGCTACGAGAATAGATAAATGAAATATCTACCCTTTATAAGTGATATTTAAAGCTGGTTGATTGCAAACCCTTTAATAAATCTGTATTTAACAATAAAAAACTTAATTGCAAACACGAGATAAACAGTACTGAAAAAGACAAATTCCCAACACACCTTAAAGAAAATTATGCAGTATTAAAAGATAGCAAATTGTACACCACCACTTGAAATAACTTTGTATAGTTATGGTATAACAATGAAACAATCTCCAATAGATTTAGTAGATTTGAGAACAAAGCCCTCAGAAGGATATTGGGAGTTAAATAGCAGGACAGGAGTAGAAATGACATTATAAGAGAGATTACTCGAGTGCCATATGTTGATGAGATCATGATGAGGGGTAGATGGAGATGGTTTGGGCATGCTCTTCGCACTCCCCAAGAGAGATTACTTCACCAAACGTTCAAGTGAGCTCCACGATGCACTAGAAGAGTTGGAAGACCCAGGCCTACATGGTTGAGAACTATGAAGCGCAAAGTAAGACATGATGAATGGAGAAGTATTCAATTAAAAGCTCAAGATAGAGACTACTAGCGAAATCTAACTGAGGCCCTTTGCGTCAATAGGCGTAGAAGGAGATGATGATGATGAAAGTTGAGTTCTGCAAAAAAATAAAACACAAAGTCGCCACTAAAATGAAGAAAAAAACCTACGCAATATAATGAATGGAAAAGTATTAAATTAAAAGCTCAAGATGAAGACGACTGGCGAAATCTAATCGAGGCCCTTTACTTGCCTCAATAGGCGTAGGAGATGATGAATATTAAAAGGTGAAAAAAAAAACTTTAGTCGGTATTGGAAAAGCTAAGAATTTACCTCTAAAACAAGATTCATTGACCACATAAAAAATGAACGAAATAGAAGATGATATATAACCTACTCCGGTTAATTCATAAAAAATCTACTCAACCTACATTATCCATCATGTAGATTTTTCACGTTCACTATTCGCCATTGTTCATGTTTTAGTTTACCCCGTGATCAATATGGCCTCATCATTCAGGGCAATTCATAAACTGATCGTGATTAAAAGCACTCATCATTTTTGTCACGCCAACATGCGGCCGTGTTTACTTATTCATTGTTGTTCATTTATTTACTTCATACATCATATGGCTCGCATCCATCATCGTGAATAATGTCCGCATATATCTTTTGCGAATAAATTTTCATCTTTCATTTTTTTTTCCCATGTCCCTCTTTTTTTCAATCCATGTCCGAACCACACAGAACACGTAGCTTTTGAAACTCAGCAGACTCATTTGTACTCATCGTTACTTATTACTCAGGGACAATAAACGAGTCTCTTTTCCTGTCTCCAGTGATATCAATCAAAGGGCCTCGACTGTAAATGAAAGATTTCTGGTGATTATTTTCGAACGGTGTAACCTGTCAGGATGCCTTATATCAACAAAGAGGAAGATAACCCTAAAAAGTGAGAGAGAGAGAGAGAGAGAGAGAGAGAGAGAGAGAGAGAGAGAGAGAGAGAGAGAGAGAGAGAGAGAGTGTGTGTACGTATGATATATATTGAATCCTGCTCATTTTAACACGCACATGTTTGTACACATACAATATGCATACATATATATCTGTATATCTACAGTATATACAGTAAAAATACAAGTAATAATAATAATAATAATAATAATAATAATAATATACATACATGTATATCCATAAATGTAAGTATATATTGAAATATATATGTTTATATACATATACACATTCCACAGGGGACCCATTATTGACCACTGAGGGGTGTGTACTATGCCAGGATACACCACATACCAGGACAACCGAGGCATACGAGGAGTTGTAAGGTTTACCAAGACATACTAAGAAGACTGAGGCCTACCAAGGCATACTTGAATAATTAAGGCATACCAATATGTAATTGGTTGATTGAGACATACCAAGGCATACTTGGATGACTGAGGCATACCAAGGCATAGTTGGATGATTGAGGCATACTTGGCTGGTTGAGGCATACCAAGGCATACTTGGAAGATTGAGACATACCAAGGCATACCTGGATGATTAAGGCATACCAAGGCATAGTATGCTTGGATGATTGAGGCATACCAAGGCATAGTATGCTTGGATGATTGAGGCATACCAAGGCATACTTGGATGATTGAGTCATACCAAGGCATACTTGGTTGATTGAGACATACCAAGGTATATATACTTGGATGATTGAGGCATACCAAGGCATACTAAGAAAATTGAGCATACCAGGGCAACCTAAGCATATCAAGGCATATCAGAACGACCGATGAATACCAGGTAGACTGGGACATACCAAGCCGTACTTGGATGATCGAGGCAGACCAGGAACACCGAGACATACTAAAAAGATTGAGGCATACTGAGAAGACTGATGCATAAAAAAGCATACTAAGAAGACTTGGTCATACCAGGCAACCAAGGCATACCGAAAAATACCAGGACAACCGAAGAATACCAAGAAAACTGGGATATATCAAGAAGACAGACATACCAAGGCATACCAAGAAAACCGGGATATATGAAAAAGACAGACATACCAAGAAAACCGGGATTTATAAAAAAGACAGACATACCAAGAAAACCGGGATTTATCAAGAAGACAAACATACCAAGGCATACCAAGAAAACCAGGATATATCAAGAACACAGACATACCAAGGCATACCAAGAAAACCGGGACATATGATAAAGACAGACATACCAAGGCATAATGGCTGACCGAAGGATAATAGGAAGACAGATGTATACCAGGCAGACCAAAACATACTAAGGAGATAGAGGCATACCAGGATAACAAAGGCATACCAGAACTACCGAGGCATACCAAAGTATACCAGCAAGACTGTATTGAGGATAATTGCTGCCTGGATGATTTGTTTCAGTAATTTGGAAGGTATTAATACAGTTTCAACCAAATTTGGATATATATTTGTTTACTTGTCTAATATATTTTAGATGATTTCTACGGAAAAAAAGGTTCCTCGAATCTTTCGCAAATTAAGGATCACGGAAATACTTGCTAATGGAGTTTGTTTAATTGATAATTAACACCAAAATAGTAGCCCACGGACCTAACGCGCGTAGAGAAACATAGTCCGCTTGCCAGAACACAAGAACAGTGAGATAATATTCAATCGCAAGCGAAGCCAGCATACAGCAGAGAAAAAACAACAACAAACAATTAGTTCATTCGAGTAACGAGGTATTTGTAACAATATTATGATCACGGTTGAGATACTTGGACCGTGATTATGGTGAAGACTGCTACAATGCTACAACGAATCGACTGCATAAAAAATGGGATGGAAAATCACGTTTTCTATGCGTCCGGAAGTCTGGCAAACAAAACCGCCAGTGTTTTGACCGATATTCATTACTATTATTCGATTTTGATTACAGTAACGTTTTTTATTACTGTGATTGTTGTGCTTAGGTTAGACAGCTCTTATTATACCTGTTTACTGTGTTCTCCCACCCAAAACCCCCCATTATTGTAGTTATTAAGGGGGTCCTGTATCTCTAAATATGATTATTTGCGTCAGAAATAAAGGTCAAATTCGTTGAAAACACACCATTTAAGCTAGAAAAAAATATATTTTCATATCGGATATCCAAGTTTGGTTGAAACTTTAATTTTACCACTGACATGATTAATTCAAATTTGTATGAATACGGTTATTTAATGTTGAATTTATTCTGATTAATTAAAAATGTTTCTATTGCTTAATTCCCTCATTCAATGTAGCTTGAATAATCTTGATGAGTAGATCTCAATATTACCATAACTATTACTGTTGCTTGGATGATGATAATAATAATAATAATAATAATAATAATAATAATAATAATAATAATAATAATATATAGGTGTAAGTTAAACGATTATGATAATGATGACGATTGTTATAGTTTGGAGATTATGACCATATTTGAATATACGTCAAGGTGATACAATCTTCATAATGGCAATGATGATTGCATTGCAAAGTCGTCGTAATTAGCATCGTCCTACTGATGACGAAGATGATGATACTTGATTATAACTACGCTTGTGTCAACGAAACAATTTAATAATTTAATGATGGCAAGGGGAATATGTATGTATAGTATATAACCTAATAACCCTTCTTAACAGAATCATTTTTTTTTCAGTGCCATTGTAGCTGATATTATGATGTTTATTATTATCATTATTACTGGCTACGCTACAACCCTAGTTGGAAAAGCAGGATGCTATAAGCTCAGGGGCTCCAACAGGGAAAATATTAAATTAGAAAGATTATAAAGGTTTTAAAGGTGTAAAGGCCACTCATGAATGGCAGAGGCAAGGGACAGTGACATTGCCCTAGAGACTGAACATATATACCATATGATCAGCGCCCAAGCCACCTCTCAACCAAAGTTAGGACCAGGGATGGCCAGGCAATGGCTGCTGATGATTCAGCAGATAGATATATAGGCTCCCCCAGGCCATGCCCCCCCCCCCTTCTTATCTCACAAGGATGGTGAGATAGCAGCGACTAAAGGAACTAACGAGTTTGAGCGGGACTCGAACCCCAGTCTGGCGATCACAAGTCAGGAACGTTAACACATCGGCCACCACCACCCAACTTGACGGGAATACACCAAGTGGACACATAAAAATACAATTACGAGGCTAAGAATCGATAATGAACTGTACATTTGAAATGATTATTTCAAAATAGTTATGCATATTATCTACATTAACGAAAAATAATTCCTGCTGAGATTATTATCCAATATATATATATATATATATATATATATATATATATATATATATATATATATATATATAGATAGATATTATATACATAAATATTTACTAAATATGTACAGTGCAAGTATATATATGACATAAATAAAATACCGTAACTGAACAGGTAATGGAGAAAATTTCCTAAAAGAATAATAATTCTCACAACTGATGGAAGCAAAAAAAAAAAAAAAAAAAAAAAAAAAAAAACTAGTAAAAAAAAAAACTCTTAGTTAAAAAAAACTTGTATGCAAAGACGGAGCAAACGAATCCATAAAACAACAAGTAAATATATGAAGGAAAAAAAACTGACAAACTCCAAAGGTGGCAATGTTGAGGCGGCGGTTTCCCGGGACGCATTTAATTATTTGTGTGATGGATTTAACAACCAAATGAGCCATGCTGAGCAATTAGTGTTATTACAGAGCTGATGAGAACGATCCGTCATCGTTACCTGACCCTGTTTACGACCGGGCAAAGAAAGCGTTTTTTTTTTTTGGGGGGGGAGGGGGGTTCTGTGCTCATTTGGTCCTGAATATATTTTCCACACACGCAAACTACCCACTAGAACGAGGTGATTAGCGGCAGGCTCGGTGCTAAGGCATGGGAAATAAGGAAATAAACCACGGATGGGAAATAAGGAGATAAAGCACTGAAGGGATATAAGGAAATATACCACTGATGAGAAATAAGGAAGTAAACAACTGATGGGAAATTAGAAAATAAGCCACTGATGGGAAATATCAAAATAAATCACATGGGAAATATGGAAATAAACCACATGGGGAATAGGGAAATAAGAAAATAAGCCACTTGATGGGAAATATGGAAATAAACCACATGGAAAATAGGGAAATAAGGAAATAAGCCACTGATGAGAATTAAAGAGATAAACCACTGATGCGAAATAATGAAATAAACCACTGATGAGAAACAAGGAATTAAATCATATGGGAAATAAGGAAATAAACTACTGGTGGGAAATTATGAAATAAACCACTGATGAGAAATATGGAAGTAAACCACTGATGGGAAATAAAGAAGTAAAACACTAATGGGAAATAAGGATATAAACCACTGATGTGATGTAAGGAGATAAACTACTGATGGGAAATAAGGAAATAAACCACAGGCAGGAATTAAGGAAATAAACCACAGATGAGAATTAAGGGAATAAACCACCGATTGGAAAAAGAGGAAATAAACCACTGATGGAAAATAAGGAAATAAACCACTGATGGAAAATAAGGAAATAAACCACTGATAGGAAATAAGGAAATAAACCACAGATGGGACATAAGGAAATAAACCACTGATGGGACATAAGGAAATAAAACAATGGGGAACGACGAAATAAACCACTGATTGGAAATAAGGAAATAAACCACTGATTGGAAATAAGGAAATAAAACACTAATGGGAAATAAGGAAATAACTTACTGGTGGAAAATAAGGAAATAACCTACTGATGGGAAATAAGGAAATAAACCCGTGATAGGAAATAAGGAAATAAACCACTGATGGGAAATAAGGAAATAAAACACTAATGGAAAATAAGGAAATAACTTACAGATGGGAAATAAGGAAATAACCTACTGATGGGAAATAAGGAAATAAACCCGTGATAGGAAATAAGGAAATAAACCACTGATGGGAAATAAGGAAATAAACCACTAATTGGAAATAAGGAGAAAAACCACTGACGGGAAATATGAAAGTAAACCACATAGGCAATAAGGAAATTAACCACTGATGGGAAATAAGGAAATAAACCACTGATAGGAAATAAGGAAATAAACCACAGAGGGTATAAAGAAATACACCACTGATTGGAAATAAGGAAAATAAATCACATACGAAATGAGGATATAAGCTAAACCACTGATGGGAACTAAGGAAATAAACCACATAGGAAATAAGGAAATACACCACTGATGGGAAATAAGAAAAATAAATCACATAGGAAATGAGGATATAAACCACTGATGGGAAATTAGGAAATAGACCACATATAAAATAAGGAAATAAACCACATAAGAAATGAGGAAATACGCCACTGATGGGAAATAAGGAAATACACCACTGATGGGAAATAAGGAACTAAACAACTGCAGTCAAAGTAAAAGAACAATGAAAACGGAGAACATATTGTTTCTGTACACCCATACAACAGTAGTCAAAGCCCCAAGAACAAATATATGAGAGAATGTTGAGTTTATACTCCCATACGACCGTAGTCAAAGCCAAAGAACAATAAAAAAAATGGGAGAATGTTGTTTCTTTACACCCATACAACAGTAGTTACAGCCCCGAGAACAAAATAAAAAATGAGAGCATGTTGATTTTATACACCCATACAACAGTAGTCAAAGCCCCGAGAACAAAATAAAAAATGGGAGCATGTTTATTTTATACACCCATACAACAGTAGTCAAAGCCCCGAGAACAATAAAAAAAAAGAGCATGTTGATTCTATACACCCATACAACAGTAGTCAAAGCCCAAAGAACAAATAAATGAGAGAATGCTGAGTTTATACTCCCATACAACAGTAGTCAAAGCCCGAGAACAATACAAAAAATGATAGCATGTTGATTCTAAACACCTATACAACAGTAGTTAAAGTCCGGAGAACAATAAAAAATAATGAGGGCATGTTGATTCTATACACCTATACAACAGTAGTCAAAGCCCCGAAAACTAAAAAAATGAGAGCATGTTGATTCTATACACATAGAGGCCTGCAACAGTAGCCAAAGCCCGGAGAAAAAAAAAGAGCATGTTGATTCTATATACGGTACCCATACAACAGTAGTCAAAGCTCGAGAACAATAAAAAAAAATGAGAGCATGTTGATTATATACACCTATACAACAATATTCAAAACCCCAAAAATAAAAAAAAAAATGAGAGAATGAAGAGTTTATACACCCATAAAACAGTAGTCAAAGCCCCGAGAACAATAAAAAAAATTAGAGAATGCTGATTCTATACACCCATACAACAGTGGACAAAGCCCAGAGAAGAACGAAAAGAAATTAAAATGAGAAAATGTTGATTTTATATACCAGTACAACAGTATTCAAAGGACCCACGAAGAATTAAAAGAGAACAGGTTAAGTTTATACACCCATTTAGGTCCCAGGACCGGATGAGAGAATCCTAAAGGAAGCGTCGTCATTGCTCCTGAGGGTAAGATACTGAACCAGAGTTGTGACATACAAAAGTAAACAATTACATCCTTTTCACTTACATAAACAAACTCCGGGAATGGGCTGTAAACATGCACAGACCCCGTGTTTGGCAAACAAGGATCTAGCGATCTTAAAAGATAAAAAAAAAAACACGTTTTGAAAATGATAGAATACTCCAACGGTCTAAGGAAAGTGGCAATGATTCATAATGAAACAAAAAACAACACTAACGGTCAGTAAGTAGGAGCGAGAACAACATAAAGGATGAGCTGGCTGTTTCTGTATAATACTGGTGTTAGGTTAATAAATGGAAAGTGTTAAAGCAAGGCAATTCACACTTATTTTTAACATGATTCATATGATTTTGAAGTTCATTTCCTTGAGAAATACTTCAACTCATTAACTCCCCTTCCCCTACCTAAAAATAACGGTGAACAAGTAGGGGATTTAACGTTCAAGGGGATGATACATTTTGCGACAGGAATCAAAATTTAAAACAAACAAAAATGACAAATTCGGAGATAATTTGTATTTTTCCTAACTATACAAACCTTAGCTATTTCGCGTAGCTGAAATGACGAGCCATTAGAATTTTAACGAGGGTTTACTACCCCCATCGCTAGTTAGCGAGGGGGGGGTAGCTTGCTACACACACACCCCCAACTCACACACCTGTGTGATGAGCTCACTTTGGTTAGAGGTAGGACTTCACGGGGGACAGGGCTGGCGGGCAAGTTTGATTAAATAGCTAAGATTTGTATAGTTAGGAAAAATACAAATTATCTCCGAATTTGTCATTTGTTCTGTAACGAAATACAAACCACGCTATTTAATATGGGTGACTCAACCCTTAGGAAGGGTGGAAAAGTCCCAGCCATACTGGCTTTTGGATTTGCCAGGGGACTCATTATCTGAGTGTGTCAGTACTCAACAATAAAGAGTCCCTGCACCTCGCTCGCACCTTGCTACGCAAGGGCTGCGACCTACATAAGCTGTGTGTGAAGGATTATGTGTGACTCGTCCTAGGAAGTTGACCTGAAGCTCTTTAGATGGAAAACTTTAGGCTAGGACTTACCCAATACCACCTCGTCAGGGTATGGGGACGTGACAGTATTAACTTAATACTAGGAACACAAGGAAGCACGGTTTACCTGCAGTGGTTTGAGGTCAGCTATGCAGAGAACCCAAGATGCTGCTTTCTCCAAGGAAGGAGAGGATGAAGAAAAGAATAAGGGCCAGACAAATCTTTTCATTCATGCAGACTAAGACCGGGTAACAATGCCCTCAACCCTCTGCTACCTGTCCATTAAGGAGCCTGAGGTTAGACCAGCTGTTGTGCAGCCAACACAGGGCCGATAGAGAACGTATCGAACCTCCTGTGTGTCACGTCTTGTAGGAAGTGGGCTGTGAAGGTCGTCTGACGCTTCCACACCCCTGCTTGTAGAACCTGCGTCACTGAGAAGTTCTTGAAGGTCAGGCGACATGACGGAGGAGGGTCAGGATTCAGGGACAGATGGATCACCTTACGAATCCATGCGGAAATGGTATTCTTGGTGACCCTCCTCTTTGTTCTCCCAATGCACGCAAACAAAGCTTGCACTTGGGGACGAATGTAGTCGTTCTTCGAGATATAACCTCAGACTCCTTACTGGACACAGTAGGAGATGGTCTGGGTCATCTGTTACCGAACGAAGACTCGAAATCCAGAAAGAGTCGAATCGAGGATCCGGCACTCCCGGATTCTGTGTCTTAGCCATGAACTCAGAGACGAATCTGAACGTTACCTCCCCTCATCCCCTTGCATGGGCGATGTCATACGAGAGACCATGAAGTTCACTGACTCGCTTGGCCGAGGCCAAAGCTAGTAGGAACACCGCCTTCCAAGTTAGGTGGCGATTTGAAGCCTGGCGAAATGGATCGTAGGGAGGGCTCCTAAGAGGCCTGAGAATTCGAACCATGTTCCCTGGAGGAGGTCTCACTTCCGACTGAGGGCAGGTAAGATCGTATCTTCGTATGAGTAGGGAGAGTACCAGCGAGGAAGAAAAGTACGCTCTTTTGGGCCTGAAGGCTAGACATAAGGCTGAGCGATAGCCTTTAATTGCCAACACTGAAAGGCGCATTCTTCCCGCAAATAAACAAAGAACTACGCTCTTGCTGGAATAGTGGTATCGAGTGGAGAGATACCCCTTCATGATTCCAACCACAGAAAACTCGCCACTTTGCCTGGTAGGCCCCTGCGGATGACCTGCGCAGGTGTCCAGACATCCCGTTCGCAACTTGTTGCGACAATCCTCTCTTAATGAGGAGATGCGGGATAGTCTCCAGGCGTGAAGTCGAAGCGAAGCTACGGCTTTGTGAAAGATATTGGCATGTGGTTGTTTGAGTAGCTTGTGCAGCAGAGGGAGTTCTCCCGGAAGTTCCGTTAGGAGTTGCGGAAGGTCCGGAAACCATTCCGCGTGATGCCATAGCGTAGCTATAAAGGGTCATCGAGCGATTGGCTGATATTCTGGTCTTGTTGAGCACGCTCCTCATCAGACAGAACGGGGGTAAAGCGCACAAGTCGGTGCTGTCCCACCGTTGTTGGAAGGCATCTTGCCAGAGTGCTTTGGGATCTGGGACTGGGGGCAATACAGCGGGAGCTTGAAGTTCAGCGCTGTAGCGAACCTATCCACAGTCGGGTAACCCCACAAAGTCAGGACTTTGTTGGCCACTGGATGACCCAAGGACCACTCGGTACTCATTATCTGAGATGCTCTGCTCCGACAGTCGGTGAGCACATTCCCTTTGTCTGGAATGAAGCGACCCGATAGAGGCATCGAGTGGACTTCGGTCTATCTCAGTATCTCTACTGACAGATGGGAAAGCTGCTTTGAAAAGGTACCTCCTTGCTTGTTGATGTAAGCCACTACTGTGGTGTTGTCGCTCATCACACCACAGAGCGATCCGCTAGGTCTTTGTTGGCACTGTTGAAGGGCCATGAAGAACAGCCTTCATCTCTAGCAGATTTATATAGAGGCACTTTTCCGAATCTGACCACAGGTCAGAGGTCCTGTGGTACAGAACATGGTCCCCCCACCCCCGTTCCTTTGAGGTGTCCGAAAACAGCCTCCAAACCGGGGGAAGGAACGAGAAGATCCATTCTTTCCCGTAGGTTCTCGGCTGTCGCCCACCACTGGGGGTTCGTCCGTTCCGAAGGACCCATAGGGATCATGATGTCCAGGGAATCGCAGTCTTGATTCTACTCTGACCTGAGTCGCCCCTGGAGAGACCTCATCCTGAGGTGACTGTTGAGGACTAGATGAGCCAAGGGTGAAAGGTGACCGAGGAGACGTAACCACAATTGGGTTGGAAGCTCTTCTCGTCTGAGGAAAGGGGTTGCGACTCTTCTCAGCCTTGCTATCCTGTCGTCTGATGGAAAGGCTTTATGGAGATTGGTGTCTATAATCATGCCTAGGTGAACCAGTCATTGATTGGGCAGGAGAGCGGACCTCTCGAGACTTCCCATGATCCTTAGATCCAGGCAAAGTCGTAAAAGTTTGTCTCGGTGTCAAAGAGGGAATGACTCCGCGTCTGCTAGGATCAGGCAGTCATCCAGATGACGGAGGAGACGGAAGCCGATCCTGAGTGCCCATGATGAAATTAGGGTGAACAGTCCGGTGAAACCCTGTGGTGCTGTGGAGAGACCGAAACACGGCACCTTGAACTGGTACTACTTGTTGTCTATGCTGAATCCTAAGTACTTCCTTGAAGACGGATGGACTGGGATCTGGAAGTACACGGGCTTCAGGTCCAGTAAACGCAAGAAGTCTTGCGATTTACTGCCAGACTGACTGTGTCTGCGGTCTCCATGCTGACCGAAATATTCTTTAATCTGGACCTCTGCCCACAGAATTCGCCCCCTGACTGATCCCAAGGCAGGGGTGCTAAATGACACCGGATTCGTCCTCAGGGGAGGTAGAGATGTTGTGAACAGGACGCGATATCCCTGACTGCTTACAGAAATCGTCCAGGAAACGGCCCTGAGTTGCTGCAATCTGTCTGCGCAACCTTGTAGGTATCCCGCTGCTGGCAGACATGCAGGGGAACTGCCAATCCTAGCGTTTGCGGCCTCAGTTGCCCCTTCTAGGATTCTTCCCCCCCTTGGGAAACTTTTTGCCTTTCTTGTCCTTGACCGGAAAGGGCTTAGATACCACTGTCTTAGCTGCCGTTGATTTGGTAGGACGTGGCTGCTGAGGTGCTGGTTTATAGGGCTTGAATGTCAAAGCCCTATATAGGAGGGAGTCTCGGTGACTTCCTACGCCTCTCAGCCGCCTGCTTCACGTCCTTAGGCTCAAACAGGCTCGTTCCCATAACGAAGAATGTCTGAGCCTGAAGATTTGGTGCTAGAGGACTCCCGGTATTTCTTTGGAGTCCTTGACTCCCTCCCGGGAGGGATGCAGGACTCCAACAACGATGGAGGCAGGCTCTTCTCTATCTTTATTCGAGAAAACATATCGCGCGAGGTGGGGTTTCCCTCAATGGTGTGATTGGAGAACGTCTCACCTCCTGTGACTCTCCTGAGGGCGGGAAAACTTCGTCCGAAAGTGAAGGAGAAAAGTCTGAGGGGGAGAGTACCTGCCTCAAAGACTTACGAGGGGACAGCTACGTCCTCGGAGAAGTTACCTCGTCCGAACTCCTCTTTTCCTCCTCGGGGGAGTGGTTGCAGCCAAGGATTTGTGGCTCCATTTAGAGAACAGCTTGAAAGCCTGTGCTACCGCTCTGATTAGAGTCCCAAACCAGGCTTCCGGCCGACGGTTGCGCTGTCAGACACTCCCTCTAGAGGGGAAGTCGCCTGTAAAAAGGTAAGGACGACATGTCCCTGGTCCTTTCTGGAACCTTCCCCCCTCCGGCAAGCACACTGTTCTGTGCTTGGGGGGAAGAGAAAAGTTGCAATGGCGACCTTACAGCGTGTTGTCCGGCAGCATCGCGCGGGGGAGGGTATTGGCGATTGCGCTAGGGAAAGCGCTGGCGCTCGCGCGATGGGAAATACCCGGGGGTCGCGCGCGGACAATCGTCGGCACTTACGCGCGTATGAAGATCGTCAGCGCTAGCGCGCGAAAGATCGTCCGCGCATAAGAAGATCGTCGGCGTTAGCGCGCGCTTATGCGCTAGGATGAAGGATCAGCTGACAGGACGATCAGGAACTGAGATGTGTCCTTAAAAGGGAGGGCATCCCCTGAAGAGGACCAGGCAGGTCTGCTTCAGAGTCCAGAGCCGACGATCCACACTGGAAGTACTGCTTGATACTCCGACGAGTGGTCTCTATGAGAGACCTCTCACGCGAATGTCAGAGGTGCCTTTCGTAGAAGAGACTTGGAGACACTGCAGGCTGAACCACTGGTGAGCGCCTGTGCGCTATCTCAGGAACTCCAACGATGTGCGCCAATGCGCAGGGAACGTTAGGGAGCAGTGCCTGGAACAGGGTGTCTCTGGATAGCAGTCTCAGGAACAGCAGGACCAGCAGGCGAGCGCTTGCGCGCGAGCACGCAGGAGAACGTTGGCGCACAGGGGATACCTGGCGTTTAAGGGACTTACTCACAATGTGAGAAAGCCCCTTTGCCCTGAAGGGAACGGTGTCTGTTGGATAACGGGGGGCATGGGTGCCCACAGCGCGTCAGCAGCCAGGAACGGAGACGGCAGGTCAGCAGGTCAAAGGATCAGAGTGACTAAGGGCACGAGAGACCAAAGGCCTAAGGTAGCCTGAGTTGCAAGACCCCAAAGGGTCAGCGCAATGAGAAACCGAAGTTTCTCTGTCACTAAACACCGAAGTGTTGGAGTGACTAAAGTTACGAGAGCCCAAGGGTTCTGCGTAACTAATGTTACGAGACCCCGAAGGGTCAGCTTAACGGGAAACCGAAGTTTCTTAGTCACTAAACACCGAAGTGTTAGTGACTAAAGTTACGAGACCCCAAGGGATCAACGTAACTAAAGTTACGAGACCCCGAAGGGTCAACGTAATGAGAAACCAAAGTTTCCTTGTCACTAAACACCGAAGTGTTAGTGACTGAACAGCAAGCTGGTCTAAACAGGAACAATCATCCGAAGAGGAGTCTCTATGAGTGGCCTCTCTCGCGAACGAGAGAGGTGAACACTTCGTAGAAGAGACTTGAAGACATTGGTGATGGTGCCCCTAAGGGCCGTAGGGTCAGCAAGCTGACCTATAAGGAGCAATCCTCCGAAGAGGAGCCCTTATGAGTGGCCTCCCTCGCGAACGAGAGAGGTCAAGACTGATCCTGCAGCTGCTCAGCCCCTTGAGCATAGCTACAGAAGAGACCGCTCAGCCCCAAGAGCATAGTCACAGGAAGTTCCATGGACCGGCCTTGCAACCGCTCAGCCCCTTGAGCATGGTTACAAGAACGGTATCTCAGCACCAAGAGCAACCACCTAAGGACCAGGAAAATTAAGGTATGAGAAGTTCCCTCTCTGCAGGGGGAAGATCTCACACCTGGGAAGGGAACCTCCCTCGAAAGGGAAGTTACCGACCCCTGGAGGCGAACCTCCTTATCGTACTAAGATGAACTGAAGAGCTGACAGTTGTAACAGGAGAACTTCTAAGAGAAGGGATAATGCCCATGACGATGTCCTAGAGAGATGGCAGCGACAGCAGACTCCCCAGGCATAAACAGGACAGCTCTGCTTCGAAGGCACACTACAGTCCATGAAGAAACAGCATAGTAAACTGGGAAATAAAAATGAATAATTATTTAACAGAAATTCCCCCGGGTGAAACTCCGAAGAGAAACCCCGAGGGAAAGTAAAACATAAGAATTTAAGTTAGGTATGCGCCCTCCTCCCCCACTGACATGCACGGGCGAGGGGGGAGGGCGGAAACTTAACTAAAACAGAATTATAGCAACTATAATTATGTAACTGATTTTGAATGTCCCAAGAATCACAGTCCCCCGAAGGGAAGTGTTCCCAGAGCTGAAAAGTTAAGAATACAATTAGATTTCATAAAAAAAATAATTGAGACAAATAAAATGGAATAGCAACTCGGCCCGAGAAGCTATCGTAGAAGTCGTAGTACGTAGTAAGAAGTGAACGACCTCGAGAGAGGCGCCGCTCTCCATGAAGGCAACCGTGGTGGCCTAGGAGTGAACGGCCGTGACCATGAAGTGAAATCGTAGTGGCCTAGCGCTAAGCCGGTGCTTCACTCTCGTAGTCGTACACTAAACACACCGCACAAACACTGAAAAGGAAACTTACTATATTCTATACACAAGAATATATATAAACATCAATAATGTTTAAATATATAAAGTATAAGAAGAAGTAAGTAAAAGACAAAACATTAATGGCCATCAAGCGAGGATGGGAGCAGAGACATCCGCTCGCCATCCGAGCCAAAAGTAAAGTGGAGCACGCACTGTGTGTGAGGGGGGGAGGGGTAGCAAGCTATCCCTCCCTAACCCCCCCGCTAACTAGCGGAGGGGTAGTAAACCCTCGTTAAAATTCTTATGGCACGTCATTTCAGCTACGCCGAAGTAATTACCCCATGTAAATAGCGTGGTTTGTATTTCAGTTACGGAACAAACCCCTATTTGAATAGCGTGGTTTGTATTTCGGTTACGGAACAAAAGACAAAACGCATTAATGGCTGTCAAAGAGTCGAAGGTGAAAGCGGACACGTCCAATCACCACCCGAGCCAAAGTAAAAGTGAGCTCATCACACATGTGAGTGAGGGGGGGGGGTTAGCAAGCTACCCCTCCGTACACCCCGCTAACTAGCGATGGGGGTAGTAAACCGTCGTTAAAATTTTAATGGCTCGTCATTTCAGCTACGCCAAAGTAGTAACCCATATTAAATAGCGTGGTTTGTATTTCAGTTACGGAACAAACTGTATTAGAAACTATATGAAAAAAAATTGGTAAAAATTCAAATTAAAATATTCTACGCCTAGCCTTTCAGTTTCATATAGGCTAAAAATATGTGGAGGAATATGCGTGAGAGACAGGAGTTTTGGAGTTGTGTAAAACAAAAACGAGTATATTCGATAACTGAATCCCAGAGGTAAATACAAAATACAATAGAACATGAAATGACACATCGCGAGCTACATATTAACCTAACCGTCAAGCGCCGTCCCTATTCAAACTTAACCTAACGTAGGGTACCAATTACTTGAATTCTCTTTAAACCATGAAATAAAATTATTTATAATTATATGTACAGGTACTACTTTAGACCATAGTCAATCAAGATACATGATACATCCCTACTGAACTTCATTGGCTGGACAAAAAAGCGATTGTATATCGGAAAACAATGAACTTGGTGTATAGACTTCTATTTTTGGTTATCCAATATACCCCACAAAATGCCCATTTTATCTTTGGACATAACTTGATAATATTAATATAGAACATTTATGTGGCATTTGTTGTAAAGGCGTTATGTTAGGTATAGATTTTCATTAAAATAGATCAACTTTTACAAAATAATATATACGGCAAAAAAGTATATAAATGCCAATTTTTCAACAGCTACGAGTAATTTATTCTTGAAGAATATTTATTTTCTATGGTTTCTGAGCAAAGTTATCTTAATAAAGATTAATATGTTAGCCTAATTCCCTTCCTAAACATAAATCTTAGCTCCAGGCGTGGTTTGAATGGAAAAAAATGAAAAAATAAAATAAACATCTAAAAATCATAAGAAAACTATGTATTGCACAGAATTAAAATCACTCAAAAATAAATACTGACCACATAAAAACAATAAGCAAAAAGAATAATACCTAGAGACAAAATGTATAGACCCTTAAGCATTTGAAACAAAATACTTACGTTTGAGAAAATTTAACTCCCAGACGAAAATGTTTTATGTTGGTTTTTCTTGATTATTTTGATGCTTTTCATTGACTTTTAAGTCTCCTGGCATTGATCCTCCTGCTTCATAGGTTTCTTTTATGGACTTTCTTTTGATTGTGGACTTTCCCTTGCGTGGTAAGTTCATAATTTCATCTAACTTGGTTAGGTTAGGTTAGGTTAGGTCAGGCCTGACACCGCTGATACTCGCATAGAAAATGGGAATCCTTGCTAAACGTGTCCGTCATCAGAAGTTGATTTAGCATATTTGATTGTCTTTACTGATCCGTCAAACTTGCACTAATTATTCACTCATTGTTCTTTCCTCTACCGTATCTTGTAAATTATCAAGAATATATGTACTGGCAACCGTATGATGTGCTACATGTGTTAGCTGAGTAGGGGAGTATTTTGGTGGACAAAAATTCGGTGACCGAACTCCCTACATGCGCTTCACATGCATATCAAAAACTTTTACAATAAGGAAATGTAACAGTCCATTAGTACAATCATATTTCACAATATTTCACAATACAGTATGCTATTTACCACTGATTGTGTCAACCTGCTTTCCTCTGTTTAACGGTAACAACCAAAAAATGGATGAGCTTTTACTGGGGAATTTATTTTGTTTCAAATTTTTACCTTGAAGGTAACTCTGCTAACTTTCTGTTGTTATTTACTTGAGTCCTCATCATAGGCTTCTTGAATAACTCTAGAATTAATCCAATTACGTAATATTAACGAGAAAAAAAAACGATAATACACTTCCGGAATCGAATCACTAACACACACAATGTAAACAAACTTCCGTGTGGTCAGTGTTGCCAGAGGTTTTTTAGTAAAAAGAAAAAAAAAGCAAAACTCATGATAGAAAAATCCCCAAAACAACCCAAAAATTCCATTTTCTACAAATATATTTTCTTCTGGTCATGTAGGCTTTGCTAATATAGAAATTGCGCACTATACTTCATATATGTGCAACACATTCTAAAGACTAATTTCAAGATATTTTAACTACGATTAAGACCCAAATGACGCATAAACATGATTGCAACAACATAAAGAGACACCCAAAATCCCCAAATCTAGGGATAAATTCTCATATCTGGCAACACTGCGCGTGGTATGAAATGACTCGAGGACAAACGTTTATCTACCCGAGAAATCTAATCATCACAAGTGACCTCAAAATAAAAGGGAATCCGAAAGTAATAAATAAATTCTGATCTATAATATTTTAACAGAAGTCAAGAATTACCAAGGAGTATTTGAATGCTGGGTGGTATTTATAAAAAAAAAAAAGCACGAACAGCGTTCAATCTCTTGAATGAAACTACAATATCCCTGTTATGCAACAGGCTGCATATCTAGAGTTCGGGTTGACGACCATATTTACCTAAAATATACTGATTATGCTCTCTTAACCCACGTAGCTTGGCCAAGAAATCGATCGTACATGGGAATAACATTGCCAACTAACTTAATACATAGACTTTTTCTATTTTTGATTATGCAATTTCGAGTCTCCCCTATTTTTTTCTTTATTTTTCTTCTGGGGCTGGTGTACGGTCTAGCAGCTCTAGCTGGAGACCTCATTCAGAACTTATCACGGTCAAGTGTAAGTTATTGCAATCAAAAGTTTAGATATATAATAACAGTGCACAATCATTTAATGATAAAGCTTTGGTTTCATGAAGTGGCCATAGATTACGACAATTATTCAAACTCATTCAGAGAACACTTGAAAGAGAGAGATGAGGATTAACAAACAGTATTGTCAGCGCATTTTTTTGCCATTTTTTCTTAATGCAAAAAGCAAGAACACCAGTCCACTTACCCACTCCACCCCCAAATCTCTCTCTCTCTCTCTCTCTCTCTCTCTCTCTCTCTCTCTCTCTCTCTCTCTCTCAGAGTCCAGAACTCTGCTAGTACTACAACGTCATAAGGTCTCTCTATCTTCCCTTATCTGGAAGAAAAATGAGCCCTATTCACCTCCTTATCAGTTAAGCCTCGTCCCGTATTTCATTATACGTAGTAGGCATATGCTTACACGCCGAGTTGCAAATATTCATATATGCATAGATATATGCATATACACACCACCGGCCATACTTCATCTTACTCAATGAATATCTCTCTGGCCATCTCGCTACTGTGCTCCTTCGAAATCTACGCCGGTGAGTTAAGTCCGGGTTACGCAGCGTTGTCTTGGCCATTCGTCATGTTGGAGATTCGTAAAATCTATCTTTTAAGTTTAAAATATTGAGAGGAGAAGAAGGAAGAGAGATGGAATGGATGTAAGAGGAATGGGTGATTTATAGGAGTATTAAGCTAAGGAAAAAAGAGGGAAGAGAGGATGAAGATTTATAAGAGAAGCGGAGGAAGAATATCATGAACTAAGGATAAGAAGAAAGATAGACGGAAGATTTAAATGAGGAACGTAGAGAGTAGTAATAATATGATTGGAAGAAGATCGAGAACAGAAAAGGATAGGAAGAACGGGAAAGATAAAGAGGATCAGAGAAAAATAAAGAAGGAAACAAGACAGAGATGAAAATGTAAAGAAAGAAAGATTGTCTTTTAAAATAGAAGAGATAAAAACTGATGATTAGAATAATACTCAACAGAAATTGGTTGGAATTGAGAAATTTAAAAAAAAAAGTGGGAAGAGAAAGAGGAAAATGAGCGTTAAGAAGAGGAAGATAATACGAAAAAGAGAAAGAACAGGAAGGCGTTTGGAGCCGGAAGACCATGAAGCAATAGGAGGAAGGAGAATATGCATAAGGAGGATGTAGAGGGAGAAGGAGAGCAGGAAACACGAGGAAGGGATGGCCAAGCAGTAGTAGGAAGAAAGAAAGGAAAACTAGCAATAAAACTGGGGTAAGAAATAGACAGGAATCGAAGCGGAAGAAGCAAAGAGGAAGAACAAGCAGAAGGGAATGATGGAGAATATGCAATAGAAGAAGATTCGAAATGAAGGGGAAAATGAAAGAATAGAAAATAGACAGAAAAAACAGAAGGAAGAAAATACAATGAAGAAGGAGAAGGAAGAGGTAGAGGAGGAGATAAAGAAAAAGAATGAGAATGAACAGAAGAAGTAGGAAGGAAAAGAGAGTAAACCAAGCAGGTGGAAAAGGGAAAATGAGGAAGAAGAGTAAAAAAAAAAAAAAGAGTAAGAAAAGTAAGGAAAAAACCAGTAGTAACGGGAGAATTAAAGGAAAGAGCAGAAGAACAAGGAGGAGAATAGAAAGTAGGGGAAATAAAACGAGGAAGTGGAGGAGGAGAGGAATAACAATTGGGAGGAAGGAAAAGAGGAAAAGGATAAGCAATACAGAAGGTGGATTGGGGTTTACACGATCGAACGGTTCGTCGAACCCTGTTGTCGAACTTGCTTGTCAAACAGTTCGAAGAAGTGGAGTCAGCCACAAATGCATAAGGCTTGGAGACAATGAAGCCCCGCCCACAAAAGTCGGGCGAGAACAGACTATTTGCGAACCGTTCGACGAGCGTGTTCGACAACCAAATACCTCGATCACACGTTCGAACATCACTTCAAACTCTTATCTGTCGAACCGCGTTCGACGAACCGTTCGACCGTATAAACCTGCCTTAAGAAGAGGATTTAGGAGGAAAAGGAAAAGGGGAAGAAAAGGGTGGAAAAGGGGCAAGAAGAATAAAACAGGGAAAGCACAAAAAACAGAACCAGGAAGAAAGAAGTAGTAGTGAGAGGAGGTGGATACAAACGTGAAGAATTTTCTTTTTGGGTGGCCGATGTGGTAACGTACCTGACTGGTGAACGCCAGACTGGGGTTCGAGTCCCGCTTAAACTCGTTAGTTTATTTGGTCGCTGCAACCTCACCATCCTTGTGAGCTAAGGACGGAGGGTTTAGGGGAGCCTATAGGTCTACCTGCTGAGTCATCAGTAGCCATTGCCTGGCCCTCCTTGGTCCTAGCCTGTGTGGAGAGGGGGCTGGGGCGCTGATCATCAATCTCTAGGGCATTGTCCTGCTTGATAAGGCAATGTTACCTGTCCCCTTGCTTCTGCCATTCATGAGTAGCATTTAAACCTTTAAACCTTCAAAGTTGGAGCAAATGTTTTTATGTTGACCAGGCTGACATGAGTCTTTTTATAGTTTATATAGGACATATCTGTTTTTGACGTTGTTAATAGTTTATATAGGACATATCTGTTTTTAGAATGATTTATTGTTAATTTATTCTCATCATTAATTTATTTCCTTATTTCCTCTCCTCACTGGGCTATTTTTCCCTATTGGAGCCCTTGGGCTTATAGCATCTTGCTTTTTCAACTAGGGTTGTAGCTTGGCTAGTAGTAATAATAATAATAATAATAATAATAATAACTGGATATAAACTGGAAGTTTTTTTTTTTTTTTTTTTTTGGGGGGGGGGAAATTAGCCTTCACATTCCCATGAATATTTCTCTATTCACTAACTGATGATTCATTAGACGGTTCTTTGTCCCTTAATTGTTTGTTCTCAGATCTTGCAAATAAACCGGTACTACCTTTTGCCCCCGCGATGCAAACTTTAATTCGTTGAGCTATAAACCATAATTATGGTACTTCTATCTCTCGTAAATTACAATTACAGCCGGCAGGAATGAGTTTTGTTTAACATGATGGAAGGTGAACGTTTCACTCCCAAATTACATCGGTTTTTGGCCCAGAGATTTTTTTTTTTTATCTCTTCTCCTTCTTTTGGGATTTCCTTTTGATCTTGTTTTATTTCCTGTTAAGAATTATATCCCGTGAAGTCTGGATGACTTTAATTTCGCATTTATTCTATCAATTGTCTCTTTTAAAGTTGTATATCAAGATTACATCTTAAACAATAATTTCAAATTATTGGTTACGTCTTTTATCTTTTTTGTGAGATTTTATTTATCTATTTATTATTATTATTATTGTTATTATTATTATTATTATTATCATTATTATTATTATTAATTGCTAAGCTACAACCCTAGTTGGAAAACCAGGATGCTATAAGCCCAGGGGCTTCAACAGGGAAAATAGCCGGGCGAGGAAAGGAAACAAGGAAAAATAAAATATTTCAAGAAAAGTAACAACATTGAAATAGATATTTCCTATATAAACTATAAAAACTTTACAAAACAAGAGGAAGAAAAAATAGAATAGTGTGCCCGAGTGTACCCTCAAGAAAGAGAACTCTAACCCAAGACAGTGGAAGACCATGGTACAGAGGCTATGGCATTACCCAAAACTAGAGAACAATTGGAGAAAATTTCCATCCCTGGGGAAGAAAATACATAAAAAGTGAAAAGAAAGAAATCTTCAATAAAACTTTAAAAATACCTATATAAATTATAACTAGAACTTGATAGGGGCATCACCTCCTGCATTAGCAATGGCTATCTCTAATATTTCTACTATAACTATAATTCCCAGGCTTGCTGCTGCTAAGAACCTTCAAATGAGCAAACAAAAAGACGCAGAACGTGACATAATTAGGTCAAAACAAAGCTTAAGGGCATAAAATGAGCGTATTTGCGCACAACTTCTGCGCAGCATTAGGAAGTCGTCCAAAACCAGCGCTTTAAGTCTTGAAGCTAATTTCGGCTCCTGACGTTTTTCTGACATCCCTCGATGAGGATTATGAGGTTACGAGTAACTGGCAGCTGACACAAGCCTTCTGCTGCCTTTCCCCGTCGGCTGACGGCTGACGCGAGCGTGCACTGAAGCCAACTAGGGAAGAGAGAGAGAGAGAGAGAGAGAGAGAGAGAGAGAGAGAGAGAGAGAG
>NC_090738.1:28971436-28973936 GCF_036898095.1 Palaemon carinicauda | reverse complement strand
CCTGAAATTCATTTCAAGTATATTACAAATCGTTTATGAAATTATATGAAAGATATCTAGCATTTGATTTCATGAACATGAAGAATTTATAGAAAATACTTTAAGAAAAGACAAGGATAAGACACCTGATCTTTTAAACATATCTTATTTTGATATTCATAAGATATTCAGCAGACTATTTTATCGAAAAAAATGAAAATATTTATAATGCAAAATTACAATATTGCTTCTTAATATCTTCTATGGAGATTGGATGGGGCATCATAACTAGGAAAAGGACACTCCAAAATGAAATAATTGTTCTCTAGTTTTGGGTAGTGCCATAATCTCTGTATCATGGCCTTCCACTGTTAATGCTAAAGTTCTCTTGCTTGACGGTACACTCAGGCCCACTATGCTCTGTTTCCTTATTTCCTTTCCTCCCTGGACTATTTTCCCTGTCGAAACCCATGGGTTTATAGCATCATGCTTTTACATCTGCTGTAATAGCTTAGCTAGTGATAATAATAATCATAAAAAGGTTTATGATAATCTAAAGCAAATTTGGGTCAGAGTAAGGAAAGGTAGTGTGTGTTTGTGCGTGTGTGTGTGTGTGTGTGTGCGAGTAAGGGTGTGAGGGTAAATAACTACCTGATATATCTAAGTGTAAAAAGTTATTGCTTTGTACATTTCTAGAGAGAGAGAGAGGAGAGGAGAGAGAGAGAGAGAGAGAGAGCTTCCTGAATATGGGACACACACGTAATAGAAAAAAAAGAAGTAAATCCACTATCGATTCAAGGAAGGTGACAGACTGTCAATAGACCTACTTCAGTGTGACAGGGCGTAACGTAATCTGGTAGATGTGTAACTAAACCACCACCTGCGAAAAGACCTTCCTACCATCCCCTCCCCCCTCTCCTCCTTGACCCCTCCCCCAGGACCTCCCTTTCACCCCCCTCCTCCTTCCCCTGCCCTCCTCCCATCAAGTCCTTTCATGAGCACCTGTCAGAGGATCGTGGAAAGCCCGTCAGGAGAAAGGCCCAAATTACCTATGGCAGCTGAAGGGCGGATGCCTGACAGCTCAGTTAAGGGAAGGGACTAGGCACGCACGTACGTACGTACATACACGCGTCCTTATTCCTATACACAGAGACACACTCGGAAGGGGAGCGAAAGTGGATGTCGGTAGGGAGAGATGAATGTTGGGGTGGGGAACAGAGACGATGACGGTGATGATGATAATGATGATGGTGATGATGATGGTGATGGTGATGATGATGATGATGATGATGAGGGGTATGAAAGAAGGTCAGTGGAGTTAGGGGAAAATGAAATAGACTGCAGAAAAGGGGAAAGCAATTTCTGAGGCAATGAATTAGGACAGACACTTGGAATAGATGAAGCAAATGACATTTCCAATTGAGGAAAAGGATAAAAAAGGATCTACCAAAGAGTGAAGGTTAAAAAAAAAAAAAGATAATTTTAGTGTTCGTTTTATCCAGTTTTCCTTTGAAATGAATTTGGATGGGAATAGAATATCTGAATGAAGTATCTTGTATATGAATCTAGGTGGCTTGATGTTATCGAAATTCATGAGATATATGTAAAATAAAAGCATCTTAAGACTACATACTTTGGATATAAATTGGGAATAATTTTCTGAAACTATTAATATAGAATTACTTATAATAATCATAAGCGTTTCTTGATTCTTTTGTTGCCTGAAATAACTTATGCAAAAATGTGTATATGTATTCAGAGATTCAAAAAAAAAAAAAAAAAAAAAATACTATATTTTGGATTCCACACTCGTTATAGCAGACCAAAATCTCCATAATATGCTTTCTTTCATTATTATTATCATTATTATCGTTTATTTTATATTTGTAATATATTTGTTAGTCATTATTTTACTAGTGTTGATATTTTTATGCAATAGAAAAAAAAGTTTTAAATGACAAAATATATGACCAGATGACAAAATATTATTAGTAATTTTTATATTGAACCAACTGCTCGTAAAACCAGATATGTTCTGTAACTGTTTGATAATAATAATAATGATGATAATAATAATAATAATAATAATAATAATAATAATGATAATAATAATAATAAAAACAAATTTTCATTATTACAATCAACATTTGTTTCACAATAAACAAGCTTTAAGTTATCTATGCTCATAATTATCTGTTTTCTGATTTCTTTTAATTGCTTTCAAGAATTTGTCTACGTCTCTAAGTATTGTCGTTTTACAGTGCATTATCAAACACAAGGCCAAGAGGAAATGAACGATGGGCTGTGAGACTTTACTTACTAAAACTATCAATATGATAAAAAAAAATTAGTAATTATCATTTGGCTCACAATGCCTTATGCACTAGAATCAGTTCACGAGATTGTTTTAGAAAATACCTAATTTTCCTTTAGTTTTAGAAAAAAGCAGGTATTTTTATTCAATATTTTGAATCTTAATCATATATCTACAAAATATTTTCGTGGTAGATTCAATATATCA
>NC_090738.1:28966436-28968936 GCF_036898095.1 Palaemon carinicauda | reverse complement strand
ACTTGATCCTTGGCAAACCTTCACAGAGGGATATGGTGATTTTTTTTTCTTACTTCTTTTAAAAACAATTCTGATGAAGTTAGAATATTACAATATTTGTATACAGAATAAAATCTACTTATGCCAGCAAATCTTCATCAAGGGAAAAGGTAAACAATGATATCTGATGGAATTATTACAAAATTTGCGCACAGAAAAAAACTACTTATGATAGCAAAGAGCTTCTCCATTAAGAGAAAACGATAAACAATGATGACGATAAATATTGCATAATAGATATCATTGTTATAATCCTTATCATTAACTCTGAGGAAAAAATGAGTACATAACATAAAAAACAACTAGATGATTGACTATTCTAAACATTTCCATATTTTACCTAAATTTCTTAATATAGAGAAACCATGAAAATAAGTAAATAAGTAAATATTCTCTTGCCCGAGGGTACACTAGGGCACACTAATCTATCTTATTTCTCTTCCTAATGCTTTTTTAAAGTTTTAATGTTTTATATAAGAGAGATTTATTCTAATGTTGTTACTGTTCTTAATATATTTTATTTTATTTGTTAATTACTTCTCTTGTAGTTTCCTTATTTCCTTTCCTCACTGTGCTATTTTCCATGTTGCACCCCCTTGGGTTTATAGCATCATGCTTTTCCAACTAGTGTTGTAGTTAGCAAGTAATAATAATAATAATAATAATAATAATAATAATAACGAAAGTCCTCTTCCAAATCAAACCGGATGTTGAAATTAGGTGAAAGTCATGAAATGACTTCGTTTCCCAAAATATATGAAGACTTTAATCCATTTTTTTCCCCTTTTACGTCTCGACGTGATATCCCGCCTGGGAACTGAAAAATCAGAGTGGTAAGTTGTGAGGTTTGCAAAGGAATCCAGCGATGCGTAATAGTAAACATTATTTTCTCCGAAACAACTTAATATTTACCTAACATCGCCCTACAATAGTTCACTGACTTAACAACTCCCCCTAACCTCCCTTCCCCCTTATCGTGACAACCGTTACACTCAATTATGTCAAGCTTTATAAAACTGCGTCAAGTTCTGCTACGCCGTTCATCGGAGAAAAGACATCCTGCCTGTGTACATCAATTGTTTACATCCAGGCGCAATGCATGCTGGGAAACATGACCTCAGCGGCGGGATATGCATGTAAAGATTTCATGGGTGACTGCGGAATCCGTGGAAATAATTTTGACGTGGCTTTTCATCACTGGAAGGGGACCATTGCTGGCTGGCTGGCTGGAGGTGGATTGCAGCTGAAAAATATAGGAAATTCGTTTATTTTCGTATATAAGTCTTTCCACTCCTACTTTTGGCAATTCTTTGCTTAAAATATACTTGTTCCGATGACAGGTATATATATATATATATATTTATAATATATATATATATATACATATGGATATATATATATATATATAGATATATGTGTGTATACACACACATATCTATATATATATTATAATATATATATATATATATTACATATCTATATACATACACCCAATAAAGTGCTCACATACATACGAAAAAAACACACATAAACACACACACGAACACACCACGCACACACACACACCATCATATATATATATATATATATATATATAGAGAGAGAGAGAGAGAGAGAGAGAGAGAGAGAGAGAGAGAGAGATAATAATCACGAGTTGTTATAGTGATTTACATATACTTTCACACACCATACACCAAAAACAACACGGCTCAGATCGGAAAAGAAACTCACTTGACAGAATCGGATATTGTAAGAGAGAAAGAAAGAATGTATCCGTATATTAGTAAAAACTTTCTCCAAGGCCCCAGCAAAAACAACAACGCAAACAGAAGCAATAACAACACCAACAACAACAGCCTCGAAACATGTTCCGTATCTCGAACGGCTCCCCGGAGGCTCTTAACTTTTATCTTGGGGATTAGAATCAGCACTTTTGGAGTCATGAAAACCTGCCCGAGATGTGCTGGGTGCTGATCCCACGCTAGTAAACCACAAGATTTTGGGTGCTTTGTACAGATTAAAATGGCGGTATGGGGATTTGCTCTCTCTCTCTCTCTCTCTCTCTCTCTCTCTCTCTCTCTCTCTCTCTCTCTCTCTTTCTACTTATATATATGTATATATATATGTATATATATATATATATATATATATATATAGTATATATATTATATATATATATATATATATATACATATATAATTTATTTATATGCGTATACGAATACAAATGTATGCATACACACAGACATATATATATGTATGTATATATATATATATATTATATATATATATATATATATATATATATATATATATATATATATATATACATACATATCAATCAATTATCGATTGGAGCATCAATTATATTAGTAAATTTATTTCTAGTCTTTAGGTGAAAATTTGAAGGAATAGACGAATGCTATTACTGAACTGCTTTATTAGTTCAGCTGTTGCCTAAT
>NC_090738.1:28963843-28965936 GCF_036898095.1 Palaemon carinicauda | reverse complement strand
AATGAGTACATAACATAAAAAACAACTAGATGATTGACTATTCTAACATTTCCATATTTTACCTAAATTTCTTAATATAGAGAAACCATGAAAATAAGTAAATAAGTAAATATTCTCTTGCCCGAGGGTACACTAGGGCACACTAATCTATCTTATTTCTCTTCCTAATGCTTTTTTAAAGTTTTAATGTTTTATATAAGAGAGATTTATTCTAATGTTGTTACTGTTCTTAATATATTTTATTTTATTTGTTAATTACTTCTCTTGTAGTTTCCTTATTTCCTTTCCTCACTGTGCTATTTTCCATGTTGCCACCCCTTGGGTTTATAGCATCATGCTTTTCCAACTAGTGTTGTAGTTAGCAAGTAATAATAATAATAATAATAATAATAATAATAATAACGAAAGTCTCTTCCAAATCAAACCGGATGTTGAATTAGGTGAAAGTCATGAAATGACTTCGTTTCCCAAAATATATGAAGACTTTAATCCATTTTTTCCCCTTTTACGTCTCGACGTGATATCCCGCTGGGAACTGAAAATCAGAGTGGTAAGTTGTGAGGTTTTGCAAAGGAATCCAGCGATGCGTAATAGTAAACATTATTTTCTCCGAAACAACTTAATATTTACCTAACATCGCCCTACAATAGTTCACTGACTTAACAACTCCCCCTAACCTCCCTTCCCCCCTTATCGTGACAACCGTTACACACTCAATTATGTCAAGCTTTATAAACTGCGTCAAGTTCTGCTACGCCGTTCATCGGAGAAAAGACATCCTGCCTGGTGTACATCAATTGTTTACATCCAGGCGCAATGCATGCTGGGAAACATGACCTCAGCGGCGGGATATGCATGTAAAGATTTCATGGGTGACTGCGGAATCCGTGGAAATAATTTTGACGTGGGCTTTTCATCACTGGAAGGGGACCATTGCTGGCTGGCTGGCTGGAGGTGGATTGCAGCTGAAATATAGGAAATTCGTTTATTTTCGTATATAAGTCTTCCACTCCTACTTTTGGCAATTCTTTGCTTAAAATATACTTGTTCCGATGACAGGTATATATATATATATATATATATATATATATATATATATACATATGGATATATATATATATATATAGATATATGTGTGTATACACACACATATCTATATATATATATATATATATATATATATATATTACATATCTATATACATACACCCAATAAAGTGCTCACATACATACGAAAAAACACACATAAACACACACACGAACACACACGCACACACACACACACATGATATATATATATATATATATATATATAGAGAGAGAGAGAGAGAGAGAGAGAGAGAGAGAGAGAGAGAGAGAGAGATAATAATCACGAGTTGTTATAGTGATTTACATATACTTTCACACACCATACACCAAAAACAACACGGCTCAGATCGGAAAGAAACTCACTTGACAGAATCGGATATTGTAAGAGAGAAGAAAGATGTATCCGTATATTAGTAAAAACTTTCTCCAAGGCCCCAGCAAAAAACAACAACGCAAACAGAAGCAATAACAACCACCAACAACAACAGCCTCGAAACATGTTCCGTATCTCGAACGGCTCCCCGGAGGCTCTTAACTTTTATCCTTGGGGATTAGAATCAGCACTTTTGGAGTCATGAAAACCTGCCCGAGATGTGCTGGGTGCTGATCCACGCTAGTAAACCACAAGATTTTGGGTGCTTTGTACAGATTAAAATGGCGGTATGGGGATTTGCTCTCTCTCTCTCTCTCTCCTCTCTCTCTCTCTCTCTCTCTCTCTCTCTCTCTCTCTCTTTCTACTTATATATATGTATATATATATGTATATATATATATATATATATATATATATATATATATATATATATATATATATATATATATATACATATATATTTATTTATATGCGTATACGAATACAAATGTATGCATACACACAGACATATATATATGTATCGTATATATATATATATATATATATATATATATAATATATATATATATATATATATATATATATATATATACATACATATCAATCAATTAATCGATTGGAGCATCAATTAT
>NC_090738.1:28936343-28956343 GCF_036898095.1 Palaemon carinicauda | reverse complement strand
GGGTGACTGATGGTTATTGGCCTCTTAAATATTAATGTTCTGTAGCTTGAACGTAGTCATTGTATAAACTTATGTAGTCATTTGTTTAAGTTATGCTGGAGGCATTGTCATTGAATGGGGTTATGGGAGTGCTGTAGCAGAGTCGTTACGACCAAGACACACAGTTTATTGTTATTCAAAAGCGCTGGGATCCATTTCCTGCAGCCCTGCCTTCCTTGCTTAGCTCTCCTTGTGCTTGTCGCTTGCTTGGGCCAAACGTCGTGCTTCTGCCTTTCAGGAAATCAATGCCCTTACTTGTTTGTGTCTCTTCAAAAGCAATTTATTCTTTCTTTATGTGTTGAATGTGTCATGTTTTAATTTAGTTTTTATTAAAGAATCCATGTATACTTAGAATTTAAAGGTTTTATTTATTGGGGCTTAACAAACAAAGAATTTTAAATTTGTTCACAATACACGTTTTTAATTTTAGATCTCGTTACTTTCTAACCTTCTCCCTTTTGACTTTTTATTCAAATTTTAAAAATGAAATGTTTCTCGTTCTAAATTATGTATGGAACTTTAAAAATAAATAATCTATATGTTGCTCGCTATAAATTTAATGTAAATATGAAATTTCAACGTTTCTCATTTTCAGTTGTTTACCGATTTGAGTAATTCAAAGCTCCACCTAAATTGTGACAAAGGAAGGGGAATCTGACCAAAATGCGTTTCATGCATGATTTTTGTTAATAAACATTTTGCTGTTCTGCAACATATTCAATAAAGTTCTTCCTTCACAAAAAGATCACATATAATTGTTGTTGATAAACGATTTGCAGGTCTGTAAAATATTCAATGAAATTATTTTTCTTCAAGAAAAATCACCAAAAATCAAATAGCATATAAACGGGGAACTGGATATAAACTATGAATTCAAATGTACAATTCGAGATATTTTTTCTTTTCTTTTTTTATTTCCTTGGATCCTTTCCTAACTGTTGGGGACCTCGGGCACATAGCATCTTGCTTTCCCAATTAGGGTTATAGTTTAGCTTGTAATAATAATAATAATAATAATAATAATAATAATAATAATAATAATAATGAGATTACCATCATTATTTTGGTGTTATAAGAATCCTATTTTGGGGCTAATTACAATAATTGTAGCAAGTTTTCTTATTAGGTAGGTAAGCCAACATATCTTCAACCATATAATAGGACGGGAACTAGTTATCATGCAGAAATAAGGTTCCATTTCTTAAATTCTATTTAAAGTTGAGCATATATAATGTTGACCTAGTAACCCACAGGTCAGTGGTTTGAGTCTCAAAAGGACAGTTGTCCATGACCTAAATTCAGGCGAGGTTACTAACATAGGATATAGAACTCTTATTATAAGTATTAGCGTACGCGACCCGTAAAAATATGACGGCTAAATATTTAGTAAATATGTACGCACGTGCACACGCAACCCCCTCTCACCAGGGCATGACAACTTCTTTTCAACCCAACCCGAGGGACGGGGAGAGCTCAGCATTACCGGAAAGATATATATATATATATATATATATATATATATATATATATATATATATATATATATATTTATATATATATATATATATATATTATATATATATGTATATATACATATATATAAATATACACATATATAAAATATATACATGTATGTATATATATACATATATATATATATATATATATATATATATATATATATATGTATATATATATATATATATATATATATATATATATAGAGAGAGAGAGAGAGAGAGAGAGAGAGAGAGAGAGAGAGAGAGAGAGAGAGAGAGAGAGAGAGAGCCAGACATTGCTCTTAATTAAATAGAGGAGATTAGCATTAAGACTTATTACGAAGATAACCAAAATTAACAATAATAATGTGAGATATTACTCTTATCAATATTCCAGCTAGCAGTGGAGGACAAAACTAAACGTTAATATCTAAATATTCAATGACAAGACAACCTTTAACAACAGTAAAGACAAGAACCGCATTATTTCTCCAGCGACGTCCTTGGCACAGCTGAAGTTTAACGTCTTCGATAAATAAGCTAAAAGAACGATAATGTTTCCCATTCTCTCTTATTCCTTTATGTTCTTCTCTCTTATTCTTTTATGTTCTAAACCCTCCATAAAAGTCTTTCCCTAAGAGAGCGACAAACGATATTACTGTTCCTTTTTCCATCAACAATCCACTTTTTCCATCAACAATTCATTCCGCCAACGAAGTTGGAAGGAGGTTATGTTTCACCCACTGTTTGTGTGTTTATTTTATGAACAGTGTCCTGGCCACAATTTTAATCGTAGAGTAATGAAACTTGCAGGGATTAACTGTTATATATAACACTGGAAATGATTAAATTTTGAAGGTCAAGGTCACAGTTAACCAAGATGTCCAATTCATGCAATCAGCCATAAGTTTGAACATCGTTGTCACAGAGACTTCAAACTTGGTTCATATTTGAGTGCATGAAAATCCACGCCAATTAATATGTTAAAGTCAAAGATCAAGGTCAAGGTCGAGCAAAAAGTCGAGAGATAAGCTGCGCAGCGGAGGTCATCGCTGTACTGAGTGCTCTTTTAGTTTAATCTTGATTTCAGTATCTTCTCATTCAACGAAGTCCATTTCTCAGTTCTGTCTATTACATGCTTTTATTGCCTCCTGGCTAGTCCAGTGGTAACGTGTTTGTCTTGCATTCGCATGGAAGCAGATCGATCCCCGCCCGGGACAGTGAGTTTAAGCTGTTTACTGGAGAGGCCACTGCTGTGGTAGGGCACCACAGTGGGGGTTTGGGCTTGTCCGGCTGACGTTCTGGTGAGCATCTGTTCTGATGGAACTGGAAGTGAAACCAGACACCTTTAACCTTCAACCTTTAACCTTTATTCATTGCGAAAAAATCCATTAATTTTTTTTCTTAATCTTTATCTTTTGTTTTCTTCTTCCACTTTCTCGGTCACTGTTAAATCTATTTCTTTTCCCCCTTCTTAATCTTTTCATTCTTTTAATTTATCGCTCTTTCTTTTTTTTTTTATTACAGCAGACACTGTTATCTTCTTTCTTATATCCTTTTTTTTCTTTTCCTGTCTCTTCCTCGTTTTCTGCTTAACAACTAATGTCCTCTGCTTCCTCTGTTTCCGACTCGCTGTCACCTTTACAGGGAAAGCTATTTCTTCTCCTCCTTCTCTGGCAGTTTCTTCCCCATTCCTTTCTCACTTTCGCAATTACAGTTACAACCATTTCTTTCTCTCATTCCTTGGCCATTTCTCCTCCTCCTCCTCCTCCTCCCCCTCTTCCTCCTACCCCTCCTCCTCCCTCCACCACAGGAACGCAGGGCTGCACTATACCTCCTCCTTCGACAGTATCACCGGCAGTCTCTTAAATTACCCGGAATCCCTTTAAGAAAATATTTTAGTGCCCTCCTGCATTAAGTGCTCCCAAGAAAAGAAGGACCCGGGAGGGGGTTGACATTTTATCTCTCTTTCGTACTCCTTAAATTTTCCTCCTTACCCATTTCCTTCCTTCTCGTCTCTCCCCTCCCTCTCTCCTCTTGTCTGAACCCCCTTCCCAAATCTTTCTGCTTCTCTGTTTCTTACTGCGTGTTATAACGATGGCTAAAAAGGGGAAAGGTGGAAAGATGTAGAGGGAGAAAAATGAAAATGGGAAAGGTGGATTGTTTCGCCTTGTTTACATTAAGACACATTCACTCTCCCCCTACCCGGTATAATCCCCTCCCTCCAATCGCACATTTATCTTTCGCTTCTCAACCACCCCCTACCATCCCTCCTCTAGCCCATCACCGGTTCGAACCCCGCGCGCGCTCACGCTATATAAGATCCTTGGAGCTCCATAACGTTCTGAGGCCTACAACAGATGAATTAGCCTACGATACAGTCCACAAAGCCAACATGCCATTTGCGGTGTAAACAGGCAGACTCGGGACACGTATCAAGAAGACCATCGATTTCTTTTTTTCCCCCCGCCATTCTTTTTCTTTCCTTCATTCTTTTTAAGCTCCCGAAGGCGTTGAGGACAGGCAAGGCTACCGCCATAAAACTACAGGAGGTTGGTTGTCTGCCGCCCGTGTGCCCCATAAATATTTTTACTTCAACGATTTGCTGCCACCGCCTAAAATACGAGCCCATCTTTCTTTTCAAACACTACATTTAACGCCGACCGCGTTCGCTAAGCCCTAAACCGGAGCGCGGCAATCAGGCGGCCAATCGACCTTCGGCGCTGGCGTCGTAAAGGTGTGTTTTGCACGCGTTTCCGATGCGCGGGATGAGCCCCTGTCCTTCCCAAGTCCTATTATAGACGGTGGTATGCAAAAGAGAGCGACAATGGCGGCACTATTTATGATATTGATGTTATTAAGACCAATAATGCCGATAAATTCTGACCGTAAACCCGGCTGAAGGATCGTGAAGCCCTTGATAGCAAGTGGGAGCCTTCCCTTGGCATTCCTCGTTATATACAACCGAACGCAGATTATGTATGTATGCATATACATACATATATACAGTTTGCATATATAAATGCAGTATATATACATAAATACACATATTTATGCAATTTTTTGATACCCCACTAATAGAAATACCAAATGTTTCCCATTTCTATTTCTAATTAATTTTTTTCCATTATATATATATATATATATATATGTGTGTGTGTGTGTGTGTGTGTGTGTGTGTATACTGCATGTATTCAACACTCAGCTGTTAAGTATAGCAGGGGCTTTTGATTTGTCCTTTCTTTGGAGCCAACCCTTTTAATGTCTAAAAGGAATAATTGTAGATATATACAGTGTATATATGAATATATATATATATATATATATATATATATAATGTTGAAGTCTCTCTCTCTCTCTCTCTCTCTGCCTATCGCTTTCCGGAAGTTCATTTCGAGAAGACGTGTCTGAGGAAGACCACAGGTTCAGGATCTTATTTACCCTCCCGTCCGCCGTTGTCCTTCCGGGGTGTGACATAGTCAATCAGCTATTTTATGATATATCGTTGCAGCTGGGGACAAGGACAGGAGCTGTTCCAAAGGGAGGGGGGGGGGAGGGGTTGAGGGTCTGGATATATTTTTTTATATGAGGTCTTTTTTATGTTGATACATTAGTCGTTCATCTTCTTGTCTGGTATTTGGCATTGATAGTAACGTGTTAGCACTGTTATTGCTAATGGTAACATTAACAATTCAGATAATAATAACAATAATAATAATAATAATAATGATATCCTCAACAACAACAACAACAACAACAACAATAATAATAATAATGATAATAATAATAATAATATCAACAACAACAACAACAATAATAATAATAATAATAATAATAATAATAATAATAATAATAATAATAATAATAATAATACATGTCGCAGTACCGTGGACCTCATAAGTGGAAGATAATGGGAGACAAAAATTAGAAAAGTACCAAGACTTACGAATTGAATTGAGAAGGCTATGGACTATGCAAGTAGAAGTGGTGCCAACAATCATAGGAGCACTAGGGACCATACCTTAGTCATTGAAAAGGAGTCTTAGGAAAGTAGAAGCTGACATAGCCCCAGGACTTGTGCAAAGAGCGTGCTACTTGAAGCAGCATATATATATATATATATATATATATATATATATATATATATATATATATATATATATATATATATAAAGGGAAGTGATGGATTCCTAAGGAAGCTGGATGTAACTCGAAACCCCACGCTATAAACCACCAGTCTCCGAAACTGTGATTAAAGAAAAATAAATAAAAATAATAATAATAATAATGAGTTAGTTTTCACTTAGAGATACTTTTAAATAAATCAGTAAATTTTCTATTCCTGATTGACAGCATACATCTAGTTAAGGCTCTCTTAAAAACTGTTAATAAATCTGCCCTAACTTGATTTTGATACGGCAATTAGGCCTGTCCACCTAATAAATTAATATTAATCTATTTCTATTGGCTCACAAATTTTTTTATTATGTGATAACATTCCCTTATGATCTTTTTTACGAGAAAATAACTATGAATCTCTAATGAATATAAATAAACCTTGGTAACTTCAATCAAAATTATCAATCATTGATTACAGCGCATTCATTCATTATCATTTAATAAGTGGATAACTACTAAAATCTAAATTAAAATGATAAATCATTAAGCGATCAATTAAAATGTATTACATGCTATCTAATTACTGGATTGTAACTTAAATGGCATCGAATGAATAATGAAATTCAGATTATATTAATCCAGCAGAAAATAATTAAGCTTAGAGAATATTTCCAGGAAGTGTGACTTGTATGAAACAAAGGCTTTATTAAAAAGATAGTAATGATTAGCACTAAACGTTTAATCTGGCTGATGTATTCTGTGCTACATTCAATATATATGTAATCTTTATTTCTATAAGACGGGGATGTGAAATGAAATATATTATTATTATTATTATTATTATTATTATTATTATTATTATTATCATTACGCAAACATACACAACCGTATATATATATATATATATATATATATATATATAATATATATATATATATATATATATATATATATATATATATATATATGTATATATATAGATACTCTATATATATATATATATATATATATATATATATATATATGTATATATATACATATGCATATATATATATACACTTATATATATATACATATATGTGTGTGTGTATGTATGTATGTATGCTTGTGGATGTGTCGGTGTATATATGTATGAATGTATGTATATATATGATATGTTTCTATCTATCTATCTATCTATCTATCTATATATATAAAAATATATATGTATATATATATATATATATGTATGTATATATATATATATATATATATATATATATATATATATATATATATATATATATATATTTCACCCCGTGCCTTTTGCTATTAAAGAAAATGATTAAATCACGTAAATAACTTAGTGTGCAAGTAGTAAGTTTATTAGTGTGTGTCTATCTGCAAGCAAATTCATATAAACTTGCAGGATTTATATAGGGAACATATATATATTTATACAAATTAGTCCCTGCATCTATAAATACCAACATATATTTTGTTCGTATATTATCAACTATGCTAAGTCTTCCAACAACATATTTCTGTTTCGCAAGTAAATTTCAAAACAAGAAATGGAGCAACTATAACTTAGTTCATATTTATGTGTGCTTCGCAATTAGAAATTCTAACAAGCAATTAATTAAAGTCTACATTATTTAATGCAAAGGCCTTTGCCACTCCGATCATTATGCAGATCATCCGTAAGATGTAATTGTATGCAAACAAGAAGATTTAAAAACATGAGTCGGGGAAAGAAAAAAAAACTGCGTCGATGTAAAATGTAGAATTATGTAGAATAATCAAGCAGCGCCGTTAATATCTTTGCGTCAAATGATGGAAGCATTTTCTGACTGGAAATGAATTAATTCGTTGTTATTAAAGACAGTACTGATGGTTATTAGCATAATAAATGGGCAGTAAAATTACGGATGGTCTGTTTCCATGATAAAATTTCGAGGAGAAGGATGGACACGGGGAGGATAATTATATGGAAGATACAAATAATGCACTCATCAATTAGACGAGATCGTTCGCCCAGAATGAGATGGCAGATAATTGCTAATGAATCAGTGATTCGCGTAAATATACAGACCTTTCTCTCTCTCTCTCTCTCTCTCTCTCTCTCTCTCTCTCTCTCTCTCTCTCTGTCGAAACTCGATAAACTTTATACACCTTATTGCCTAATTTACTTGCACGAGTTTCCACACACAGATATATGTATATATATATATATATATATATATATATATATATATATATGTGTGTGTGTGTGTGTGTGTGTATACATATGTATGTATATATATAAATATGAATATATATATATATATATATATATATATATATATATATATATATATATATATGGACGTATGTGTGTTTCTGCACGCGTGTGTGTGGCCGTTTATATTTGTGTGTGTTTATAAGCATGTGTGCTTATGTGCAAGAGTACTATGAAGAAAGATATATTGGAACTATGATGACCGATGTTTCTAAGTAATAATAATAATAATAATAATAATAATAATAATAATAATGATAATAATAATAATAATAATAATAATAATAATAATAATAATAAGGATGATGATGATGATGATAACTGGCATCATTAATAAGAAGAAATTAAAAACAAATATTGTAATCAAGTAATAAAAACAATGAAAAATCTATATCAATCAATAGTATAAATAATACAACCTGTAATGACAACAAGAAAATTACCCAAACCTTTTTGCCAATAAAAAGAATTTATAACAGTCATAACAATAATAATACAGGTAGTTATTAATGATAACTTCTGATACCAGTCACGTTGTTATAAATCTTACCGATTTTATGAGTAAAATAATGCCCCAGTGAGGTAACGACAATTCATATACGTAGTATATATCGATGAATAAATATCTGAGAGAGAGAGAGAGAGAGAGAGAGAGAGAGAGAGAGAGAGAGAGAGAGAGAGAGAGAGAGAGAGAGAGAGAGTCATTTCAAGGAATGGATTAGGTAACATTTTTCCTTTGTTCTTAGTAATAGTAAAGTCTCGTAGTTATTCTCGCTTTGACTTCTAACCGACTATCAAGTTCATTCATCTCTCTCTCTCTCTCTCTCTCTCTCTCTCTCTCTCTGAATGAATGAATGAATGAATGAATGAAGAAGAAGAAGAAGGAGAGAGAGAGAGAGAGAGAGAGAGAGAGAGAGAGAGAGAGAGAGAGAGAGAGAGCGTGTATGTACCTTTAATTTTCAAAATATGCATATTACAATAGAATAGGACTGTAATAAAAACATCATTAGTAGCAGAGATAGGAGACACTTATTAATTGTACTAGTGGGCTATTAAGATTACAAATAGCTTCCTTTTTTAAAACCCCTTAAAGATTATCTAGAGATTTACGTACAACTTATTTATATAAGGGTATTCATTTAACTTATATTCATTACACTTTGTAATGATTAACTTCAGCAGAAAAAAATGTACATAGAAAATCCTTCTAGAATGGAGTTTTTATTGTTTATGGTGGAAACGAATAAAAGCAGAAAATAGTTGGATAAACAGATGACAAGAGTTGATGGACCAAACATTAATAAAATTTCGAAACAAATCATCTTCAGTTCTCAAAAAGGATGTAAAGAGAGAGAGAGAGAGAGAGAGAGAGAGAGAGAGAGAGAGAGAGAGAGAGAGAGAGAGAGAGAGAGATTTAATAGGCTATACAGCTAACTATGACGATAAATGAAAGGATAATAACAATTGAGAGAGAGAGAGAGAGAGAGAGAGAGAGAGAGAGAGAGAGAGAGAGAGAGAGAGAGAGAGAGAGATGGTAGGCTATATAGCGAACTATGACGATAAATGAAAGGATAATAACAATTGAGAGAGAGAGAGAGAGAGAGAGAGAGAGAGGGAGAGAGAGAGAGAGAGAGAGAGAGAGAGAGGGAATCACTAAAAGGAACCAGTTATACGGTGGGTATATTGAACTCAATTACAATATTCCCTTAAACAAAGACTTGCTCTATTTGTTTAACGAACCGAATATATCAACAAACTGGTTTGGCCTCTCTTATATGGGCCTTCACGTCTGGCCTTGATGTAGCCATTTCGACACCGCTCATTAGTTAATGTGATGTGGGGGACAAATTTATGAAATCTAAATATGATAATGAATATTCAAAATTTGATATTATGAGGAGAGTTTACTATGAATGTTTATGGTTGAGTCTTATAATGATGCTTTATACTGATGCTGAAATCTGCATAGTGTTTACCTATGTTTACAGGTGACTTGGGCTTTCTTAATTCATGGTGCTATGGCTTTCCTCTTTTGTTTTGGATACTACTACTACTACTACTACTACTACTACTACTACTACTACTACTACTACTACTAATAATAATAATAATAATAATAATAATAATAATAATAATAATAATAATTATGATAATAATATTAGTAATAATAATAATAATGATAATAATAATAATAAAAATAATAATAATAATAATAATAATAATATTATTATTATTATTATTATTATTATTATTATTATTATTATTATTATTAGCTAAGCTACAATACTAGTAAGAAAACCAGAATGCTATAAGCACAATGGCTCCAACAGGGAAAAATAGCCCAGTGAAGAAAGGAAATAAAGTAATGAATAAACTACAGGAAAAGTAATGAATAATTGATATACACTAAGATATTTTAAGATCAATAACAACATGAGAATAGATCTCTCATATATATATATATATACGAAAATTAGTAATCAAATCAGGAATCAAAATATACATGGATGCAAAGCTAAATGCTATCCATCGAAAACACGGCCCACCCACTCGCCGCCATGTTGCCCCTCCACCTCCCGGCCGAACAGTCATATGGAACCACAATGCGTATCCCTAGATCTCATTACCAGATGGTAATGGACTACAATTAGAGTCCATTAGGGTGTTAATGCCTTTACTTCTGACTCTAAATCCAAATGATAAACTCGTAACTCATAAAAATGCGTCAGCATATTTAACAAGAGCAATGCGGTTGGCAATGATAATTGTCGAGTTGTTAATACGTGGTTTTTCCTTCTTTTGTATTAACTTCTCAACGTTGAAATGTCTTACAATCTACAATTGTTTCAAGATTTTAAATTATTCATTACTTGGGTAGTCTGTGGTGATTTACAATTATGGATTTGAATCTAATTCGTAAAAGTCATTTACAATTTTATTGTCCAAAATAGGCAGTAAAGACCTAATCATTTGATTGGCACAAAATTTCTCCCATAAAATTTACTCCAATTAAACCTGAATTCTAGTTTTATTATTTATGACGAACTATCTAGACTGTTTTATAGTCTTTCCTAATATTTTAAGTTAATATAATGCTTTAATTATAAAGGAATTAATGTAAATTAAGTCCACTAAATTGATACGATCTACTGAAGTCGGTTATTACAGACGCCAAGCAACTGAAATAATTGGGAGCAGAATGACTTCCCATAACTCCTGCATAAGAAAGTAAATTAGCATAACTTCCTTAATGCCTGTTCAATACTCAATAGCACATATAAAAAGCAAAAGAGACTTGGTAAGTGCCAGCAATCTCATTTGGTATTGATTTAATCCTAGTATCATATAGTTTATTTTTCAAAGCTTACCCTAATCAGAAAATGATTTTCTGTTGTACACACTATTTATCAACTATATAACATATATATAAGAATTTTTTTTTTTTTAATGGAATGCTCCTATGCTGATCCTTACCTCACCTTGCCCCGGGGATCGATCAAGGGTTTCTTTGAGAGCCTCACCAAAGTAAGAGAAAGAGGCGATGGGTGGGATGGAAAGTCTAAAATAAGAGAAGTGATTCCAATCTCCTTACGCGAGCATAAATCCCCTTTATGCCGCCTTATAAGATACGCAACCTCTTTAATCTACTTTGCCCTGGCATTGTTTTCCTCTCGGTAAGAGTCTTTATTTCTTTCCCCTCCCCCCATTCCCCTCAAAGACTATTACATCCGCTTCCATCTCCCCTCCCCCCAACATCCCAATCTTCGGGGAAAGAGCCCTGGATCGGCCGACAAGGAGGAGGGGATGTTTGCTGGTTATACGTCGTTTGAACCTTACGACTTTATGAGCGCTTATAACACATGAGCCATTTTTGTTCTCTCTCTCTCTCTCTCTCTCTCTCTCTCTCTCTCTCTCAATCTGTGTGTGTGTGTGTGTGTAAATACTTTAGCGCTGAAAGCAAGCAAGCAAGAAGTTTTTCGAAAGCTGGTTTATAATCTCGCCGTATTTATAGCCACCCTCTTACTCCTAAACTTTATCGAACCCTTTTGAATATTTTCGATAGTTTAGGACTCGATAGGTTACCAGCACTAAAGAGAAAAGCTGCTTGCCCACATTTTCTTATGCGTGTTTCTTGAGTCTTTTCTCTTATATTTTCTTTATGGATCCTTCGGAAGATGGTATCTCTTGCCAGTGTTAAAGAAGAAAAGACCAGAGATGGTGTTCTGCTTCGGGATAATCTCGGGTAATTGTGTTTTGGGAGAATTTTCGGCAGGGGGGTCAAAAGCCGATGCAATTCTAAGGTCATTCAAAAGTTGAAGGCAAATAAAAACAATTGAAGAAGGTAAGAGAATTACGCTCGAGTATTTTATATTGGTATGAGGATTATAAGCATAAACATGAACAAAAAGTCTTATATATATATATATATATATATATATATATATATATATATATATATACATGTATATATATGTGTATATATACATATATATATACATATACACACACTATGTACATATACACACATATAAATATTTACTTATATATATTAATATATGTGTATATATACTTATATATAAATACACACAAACACACACACACACACACACACACACACATATATATATATATATATATATATATATATATATATACTGTCGGGAGATCTCACATTCTATCTAATAAAATCAATTAAAATAATTAATGTGTTATCAATTACATAATTTTTTATCCATAAAAGATTCCGTTCAGTTGGGTGATATAGACCAACCTATTCCGAAAAACATTTTTTTTTCCCTTTAATTCTGCTCTGAATCATTTGCAGTTTGCCAATTATTTAAAGGAAATTTGAGGAGAAAAAATTCAGATATATATTCTAATTAGATTTTCCTTTGGTGAGGCAAAAATCGCATTCTTTCCCGAATGATCTTCACGAGTATTCAATATACATTTACTCAAAATGTTTATTATAATAGAAAATATTGTTATAAATCATGATCTGAAACTATGGGAAACTTCAAAAATATAACTCTTGCTTATCAACTAAACTACTTAATAGATATAATGATATTTATTTCCATTTTTTTAGGGGCTCTTAAAACATTCCATGAGGTTTTAATATTACATATAATTGATAATATAAGATAATTACCACTCAAAATGAAATATCATATCATTAAAAAAGGTAATAACCGATATGTACAATAATTACGGGAATAATAAAATAACTCATGAAATAAAAAACACATGAAAAAATAACCCTCACATAAAAATTGAAATGAGGAGTAGTTATGGCTGAGACACTTATCATCTCATTAAAGTTACTTATCACGCACTCACCCACCTACCCACCCAACCACAAACACACACACACATATATATATATATATATATATATATATATATATATATATATACATATATATATATATATATATATATATATTCATATACTGTATATATGTATGTAGATCTATAAATGTGTGTGTGTATATATATATATATATATATATATATGGATACAGATATACATATATATGTACATAACATTTATACATACATGTATAATATCTTTATATATAATATGATATAATACATATGAATATATATATATATATATATATATATATATATATATATACATACAATAAAATAAAAACAAGACGGAAGGTGCAGGTGAAGCTAAAATGAAATAAAAATTAACATGAGGAAAAATTTATGATTCAGTATTACTCAGAGAGGAAGAAACTTTACGAACCGTAATAACTTTTATCCAGTTTAACGACCTTATGAAACTGACCAATCGAAATCAAACCTGTTTAGCTTCCATTGAGCGTTAATATAAGCTATTAAATCATCGGCGAAGTAATAATAAAAGATGAATGAGGATGAATTATTAGAAAAGGATCACGAGAACCGACGGCAAGAAACTCATATAACCATGCTCATCATCATCATCATCATCTTCATCCTCCTCATCATCATCCTCATCATCATCATCATCATCCTCATCATAATCATTATCATCATCACCATCGTCCCTACTACAAGCAGGTGTTACCATTTACGTAGGTGTAATTATCATCATCATCCCAATCATCCCAATTATCATCATCATCCCAATCCTCCCATTCATCATCATCATCATCATCCACATCACCATCATCATCCTCATCATAATCATCATCATCATCATCCCAATCATCCCAATTATCATCATCATCTCAATCCTCCCATTCATCATCATCATCATCATCATCCTCCATATCATCATCATCCCAATCATCACCATCATCATCCCCATCATCACCATCATCATCCCCATCATCATCATCATCATCATCATCCTCGCCCCCCACTACAAGCAGGTGTTACCATTTACGTAGGTGCAGCAGGACAGGTGTGCGGCTTGGCAGAATGGCCTGACAGGTAATAATGTACATCACATGAAACAACGTGCGAAAGGAATACGAAATGAGATCTTCTCTTTGTCCCGGGGCAACTTTTGCTAAATTAATGAGCGATGCTGCTAAAGAATATGTTGGAAAATAGTTATTACTGGGAAATACTATACATGTGCGTGTGGAGGGGCATGTAAAATTAATGGGGAAATTGTAAGTAAATATTGGGCTTGTCATTAGTCTGGATGATGTATATATATATATATATATATATATATATATATATATATATATACATATAATACATATATATAATACATATATACACACATATATATACACGCACACACACACACACACATATATATATATATATATATATATATATATATATATATATATATGAATATATATATATATATATGTGTGTGTGTATATATATATACATATATGTATATATATATATATGTGTGTATATATATGTGTGTGTGTATGTATGTATATACACACACACACATATATATATATATATATATATATATATATATATGTATATGTGTGTGTGTATATACATATATACACACATATACTGTATATATATAAACATATATGTGGGTGTGTATATATTAATATATATGTATGTGTTATGTGTTTGCTTTTGGGTTTCTGCATGCACGTTTATGTGTGATCGAGTGCTTGCCTGCATGTCTATAAAAACAAAAAATCATATATGAACAAACTGCCTTGAATTACTCATAGAAACAAGTTGCTGTTACAACACAACAACCAAAAATCAACAATGAAATTGAATTCTATAAATAGAGAGAGAGAGAGAGAGAGAGAGAGAGAGAGAGAGAGAGAGAGAGAGAGATAAGTATGATGATGCTACACTTCACGGCAGTAGTGCTGCCATTGATATAATTATGCGAACGATGTAAACAAAAAGCGACATTTGAATGATAATGGCTTCCCAAGCGGAGCATTACTAATGCAACTGGTGTTATCTGAACAGCTATAAATTACTCTGAATTAATGGGGATGTCATTTTCCTATTCTTTTGAAGCATTGTAATAGCAATCACCTACACATCTCAATTGCATTTATTGCATTGCGCTCTGTCCAGGGAATTATGCCCTGTCTAAGATTTAACGTTACGGATGCACGATTGGTACACGATTGCATGTTTAATCTGTGAATGTATGATTTGGTTCTTGCTTGAAGGTTCAGTATCTGCTTGCAGTTTGCTAATTGAATGCATATTTCATTTATAATGGAAGATTCATTCCCTCCCGCAATATTGTTTGCACTATGTTGAGGGCAAACCGGCATATTTTATTTTTGGAAAAGTTAAGAGTACACTGTTAAAAATTAGCCGTAATATAACGGTAAAGCTGTTGCCAGGCATTTGCCGTTTTATAACCGGATATATTGACGTTAAAGATTGATATTACAGTCACCAACCCGTAAATGATGATAACAAATTAGGGTAAAAATTACGGTCTCCTGAAGTTACTGAAATACAGTTGAGCATAATATATTTTTCGGAGAATTTTCGATTAAAATTACGGTTTTTTAACATTGCATGTCAAGAAGTCCATATGTTCTAATAGGTTTGGTTAGGGAAAATGTTAAATGGTTATTTCAAATGCTTGATAAGAGGCCTACATATAGTTAAAATTACTTTCAATAAATGCGTATTTGGTGTGTGGGATCAAATTTTCCAAATTGCACACATGGAAAAACTTAATAAAATGCTATTATCAGACGGCATATGTTCATTTAATAAGCGTTTATTCAGCTTGTAGAACTACAAGGCTCAGAGAAAATGTTAGCATGTACGTTCAAGGGTTTCCTTACTACGAAAAAGTTTATTCATATAGACTATATATATATAAATATATATATATATATATATATATATATATATATATATATATACATATAAATGTATATATATGTATATATATATATAAATGTGTATATATATATATATATATATATATATATTATATATATATATATATATATATATTGTGTATATTTGCACATACATATGCATTGTATTTATACACTTATATGTACATATATTTATATTAATACATATACATATATATGTATATATACAGTACATTTATATCCCCACTGTAAACTCCATCTCCCATTTTCAATCGAAACGTGAACCGATTTAGTTTGTTTATTAATTCGAAAATTTGTGTCTAGAGTGAACATTGTTCCGACACCTTTTCCTATCGTTTCCTTGCAAATATAGCAAAACTGCAGGCGTTCGTGTTCGTGCTGACGTGACATCCCCTTTACTAAAATTTTTGACTTCATTTTGGCATCAATTGTGGCTAATTTCTGCAATTTTTGTTCTCTAAATGGCTAAAAGTTGTTGTGGCCTGATTGGTAACGTCTCTAGCTGGTGTTTGCCAGACGGGGGTTCGAGTCCCCCTCAGACTCGTTAGTGCTATTATTGTCTGCAACCTTAACATAATGATAAGCTAAGGTTGGGTGGTTTGGGGGAACCTATAGGTCTATCTGCTAAGTCATCAGCAGCCACTGCCTGGCTCTCCCTGCTCCTAGCTTGGGTGGAGAGGAGGCTTGGCACTGATCATATAGTATATGGTCAGTCTCTAGAGCATTGTCCTGAATGCTAGGGTAATGTCAGTGTCCCTTGTCTCTGCCATTCATGAGCGACCTTTAAACCTTTAAAGCGAACACGTATGATACAACCAATAACTTACATATTTCGATATTCATATATATAATGACCAATGGCGTATACATTATCATTACTATAATTTTCATTACTATAGCTAAGATAGAACACCAGTTGAAAAGGGGGAGTTCTACACGCCCTACGCCTCCAACAAGGAAAGTAGCCCTGTGAGTAAAGGAAATAAGGTAATTGATAAACCACATAAGAGAAGTAATGAATAGAAAATATAAAACATTTTGAGATCAGTGACAATGTTAAAATATATATGGCATATATCAACTATGGAGGGACTTATGTCAACCTCTTCAACGCAAAAGCATTTGCAGCAAATTTGATCTTCTGAAATTCCACAGATTCAACTGCTAAATTAGGGAGATCATTCCACAATATAGTCACAGCTGGGATAAAACTTCTAGGAAGCTGTGTAGCATTGAGCCTTATGATGGAGAAGGCAAGACGGGTGAAGTTAACAGCATGCTTCGTATATGCAAATAAATGATATTATTTTGCTTTTCTTGCTTCTTTGGATGGGAATGCCATCACTAAGGTGATAAAGTCTCTCCTTTTAGTCTTCCCACGGTGAATAGAACCATCAGAATTGAACAATGCTACTTCACCCAAAGGGTTAACTACTGCACTGTAATTGTTCAATGGTTACTTTCCTCTAGGTAAGGGTAGAAGAGACTCTTTAGCTATGGTAAGCAGCTCTTCTAGGAGGACACCCCAAAATCAAACCATTGTTCTCTAGTCTTGGGTAGTGTCATAGCCTCTGTACCATGGTCTTCTACTGTCTTGGGTTAGAGTTCTCTTGCTTGAGGGTACACTCGGGCACACTGTTCTATCTAATTTCTCTTCCTCTTGTTTTGTTGAAGTTTTTATAGTTCATATAGGAAATATTTGTTTTAATGTATTTATTGTTCTTGGAATATTTTATTTTCCATTGTTTTCTTTTTCTCACTGGGCTATTTTTCCTGTTGGGGCCCCTGTACTTATAGCATCCTGCTTTTCCAACTAGGGTTGTAGCTTAGCAAGCACTACTACTACTACTACTACTACTACTACTACTACTATTACTACTACTACTACTACTAATAATAATAATAATAATAATTCCGACGTTGTGTAAATACATCATTTTTGATAAAGACATTTTTTTGCCGAACATGCACGGTCGATATGATGGCCACACCTGATTATGAATAATAAATACAAATCATGCAAAACTGTCCCTTTTTTTTATTTTTATAATCAAAATCTGCCGAGCAAGATTAAAACATTTAACTAATCATAACATATTTCTCTTTCCTATTGGTCGTCGTAAACAACATCCCCTAACAACCCCTGCCGTTAAATAAAGCTATGTAAAGCCCTATAAAAGTAAAATATAAAGCCATTTCTACACTGGCCAGTGTTAAACGTCGACAACTAATTATCTTTATTGTATTACCACTCATCCTTTATGACACCCATGAACCGGATGTATATATATTTATATGTATATATTTAAGACTTGCCCAATATAGTATCGTTAGCGTGCTATTACTGTACCCTGAAGTAATTGCTTTGGTAGTTACGAGCCAGTAACAGCCGACCAGAGCGGGGCGATTGCTACCACCTCCTTACCACCCCTGAGGTGGGACCCACTCCCTCCCCCTACCCCCACATCTGCCAAATCCACTTCGGTCTCTTTTGCATTTTGTTGAATGCAATTTTGGTCAAATCAGTTTTATGCTCCCTTCTGTTGCACGGCGCAAGAGCCATTGTTTTTTTATTCTATTTTTTTTTTTTTTTACATTCCGGATAACTTCCACTTTCAATATGGCTAAATTATATTTGTTCTTTTTGACTTGGCTCTCAGTATTTTTACCCTCAAAACGACTCCCCATTATGCATCGAAACGCCGTGTATAATGTATTATTCAATCACGCGTGTTATTCACGAGGTTTGACTCGTTATAACCGAGTGCAGTTGGATCATCTCGCAAAAATGGCAACGAGCAAAAAATCGCGAAAGCACAGAATCAAGAAGTCGAATTGAATATCATTTGGTATTTTAGCCTTTGCTTTGCGAGTTCAGCGCTCCCAATATTGTAAGGTCTGATTTATACGAAATTCATTGCGATAAATCTTGGCGAAAAGTGGCGGTTTTGTGGTGCGTTCTGGTGTAGCCCCAACTCTGCTTTATGGCTGTCATTTGCCTTATTTATGGCAGAGTGATATTTTTATATATATATTCTCTCTCTCTCTCTCTCTCTCTCTCTCTCTCTCTCTCTCTCTCTCGCTTATTACCTACACAAATTGCAGCGCATTTCGTGGTATTAAACTCACCTAAAAAATTATTTGATTTCGCATTGATTGATTCGCCCATTCTAAGAGCCTTGTGGAGCGACCTGATGGAAATGAAGCAATGGCGAAGGACGGTGCTTGGCGAATATATATGACATTGTTTGCGTCGTTCTAGAACGGGGAAGGAATCACGAAACTGGTCGTGATACCTGGCATTAGGAGACATAAAACAGAACAAAGAATATCGCCATTGATTTCCAGGGCGAAGAGAAATACGATCGTATTTGATGTACGTTAGCTGCAGTGCATTGAGGGGAGGTAGGGCTTGGAATTTTCAATACTACAAAGGAAGAAGGTGTGGGTTGAATTGCAAAGAGAGAGAGAGAGAGAGAGAGAGAGAGAGAGAGAGAGAGAGAGAGGGAGAGAGAGAGAGAGAGATGTGCAATTGTGGTGTAGCCAATGATTTTAGCATTCTGGAAGCGTTGTAAACATTGTAGAGGCTGTACAACAACAACAACAACAACAAAAACAACAACAACAACAACAAAAACAACAACAACAACAACAACAACAATAATAATAATAATAATAATAATAATAATAATAGTAATATTAATAATAAAATAATAATAATAATAATAATAATAATAATGAGAGAAACGTAATCATAAGTAGAAT